>NW_006442103.1:6327997-6338338 GCF_000325575.1 Pteropus alecto | reverse complement strand
TGCTGGGATGAAAAGCTAACTTCTCTACTGTGCTCTAAATCCAAGCCCCTCTTATTTTCTCTGGAATGTTGGATGTACATGTATCTCCACCCTTCTGTGTGTCCTATTTAACCTTTCCCATTCAGCAAAACTTTTCTATGTCCCCTTTATTAAATTCAATAGTCACTTCTAATGTCTTGTCTCTTTGTCTCTCAAGAACATTAAGTCTATACAATGACATAGTAAGGTAACTACAATTTGTGACATTATGTAGATGAAAAGCTACAGCTCTAAGAGATTAAGTACCTTACCATAAGGGGGCAAGGACAGCATGAATTTCCAGCTTAGGTCTGTCTGACTCAAAGCCCATTGTCCTTCCACTCCACCATGTTGCTTGGGTTGTACTGTTGATTAGATAAATCACAGAACAATACTTGTGGTATTGTGGCCTGCTACTGACTTCTACCTTCTTGGATGTAGGGGATTTAAGGATTCTTGTTTAAAAAATAGAATACAGAAGTGATGGGCTGTCATTTCTAATTTATAAAAAAGACTGTGCCTTCTGTTTCGGATGTTCTTGCTTTCTTTCGCGTAACATACTTCTGGATGAAATCAGCTGCATATACTGAGGCCATCCAATGGAGATGTCCACATGAATAAACTTAGAAGAGGGATATTTTGAAACCTGCTGACACATCAGTCAGTGAGCTTAGAAGCAGAACTTGTAGTTAAGCCTTGAAATGACTATAGCCAGGATCTTGATTGAGGCCTTTCGAGAGACCCTGAGTCAAAATCATCTAGCTAAACTGCTCCCAGGTTCCTTACCCACTGAAACTATGAGATACTAAATGCATTATTTTCAACTGAGTTTGAGATAATTTAATCTGTAGCAATAAATTACATAATACTTAACTTAAAATACATATTGAATAAATGAATAAAAGAATAGATGAATGAATGAATCCCAGGGCTTTATTTGAGCACTATATCTATATCTAATTCTGATATCCATGACATGAGAAAAAGAAGAAATTTATCAAAGGGAATCACAAGTAATTAGGAAATAGTTTTTAGCTAACCTTCATGATTTAATTGTCTACAAATATAATGAAAGTAATTGCACAGAGAATATGATTAGGTTTAAAAACAAGGAATAGTTTTAAACAGAAATGATTATAAATAGGTTTTTCAAGGAAGAGTTTCGAACTTGGACATCCTCTCATCTACTGAGGATGCTTTAAGCCTGATGCCTGAGGGCTGGATTAGATGAGGTTCCTCCTGCTGTTTGATATTATGATAATTAGCACTTATTGAGCCCCCATGGGATGTATGTCCCATCCTGGGTGCTACTTGAAAGCTAGTTTAAACATGATTCTTTTGATCTGATACAGAGAATACTCCATACATATTAATTTTAAAAAATATTTCCAACTCATTTAATTTGTGACCTCTTGTTTTTCTGAATTTACAGCACAAATTGTCTGTATAGCTCATTTGGCGATCATTCATGTACTGGCTTGTGACATTTCCTGTATTGTCATGTTATTGATATTTAATTCTTCATGTGGGAAACCTTCCTGATTCATTATTTCTTAATGTCTATTTCTGTATTTTAACCATACCAAGCCAGGCAGTCAAAATTACAGGCAGTGAATCCTAAATAATTTTGATAATGACCATATAAAATATCCATCTTACTATCACATGTTAGCCCTGATGTGCATCCATGCAATACACCTTTGAAGCTCAAGTATTTGTACTCACTCCTGGTGTTTCTGTTGATCATTTACAGAGTCCTAGGTCACTCCTCATTCCTAGAAGATTTTGCATCATGGTTTACAGTTATGAATCTCCATAAGTTTGGGAAATATAATTAAAAACAAATTCTTCTACCAACCCTGGAACGTCTTTACAAAGGTAAAATTTTAAAAAAAGGTTTTATTATTAAATAAGTATTAAACTAGAATATGACTGGCATCCCAATTTGTTAAGAGAATGCAAAGATAGAAAGAAATTTCATTTTATATAGTCAAGCAGATACAACCCATTATATACAGGTTTCCAAGATAAACAATAGCTAGTCCTCAAGTAAGAGGATTTGAAAGCACTATTTGCTACATGTAGTTCATCCTAAATTCATCCAGCAATGGGGGTAACCTGTGTTAGCTAATTGACTTTATTCAAAGGAAAGACAAATTTTTCATACTTTTATGACAAGAGATACTTTTATAACTTGAAGCAACACATCCACTGAAGTTGGGCTCCTACCCTCCCACAGATGTTTATATTTCAAAGAGATGGCTCCTAGGTCCTTGAAAAAGATGTTCCTGGGCCATATAACCGGCAAAACGCTTATGCAATTTCTGAAAAGGTTTATATACATTTCAAAGAAACAGAATTTACAGCTACAAGTTTTCTGAAGTAAATGTTTTAAGAAAAAGGAGAGAAAAGATTCTTATTTTCAACAGGGAGAATTAAGCTTCTTATTTTTTCATTTTTATTTGTCCTTACAGATTATCTTTTTAATACTCAGGATTCTCTGAGTATGTCCAATTCCTTCAGCTCTCCACTCCTGGAGTTATAGCTTAAATCTTATACTTACCTTACTGTAAATCCTATATATTCTCAATATTAAGCATTCCTTTCTCCATCAATTACCTTTGATTTTCCAACTCACTCCCTCAGAGGACAACTGCAAAGCATCTTTGTATCCACCAGTACCAATAATCCATTGACCTTATACATGTTTCACTATCCTCCATCCCCATCACCCTGATATCAAGTTTTGATTCCATGGCTTTTCATTAAAACCATTCCAATGTGTATGTTCTTAACTGCATTATCCTCCTTCTTCTGTAAAGACAGAAGTCAGTACTGAAGAAGTCCAATCTTCTGTTCTCCTCACATATATCTCTGGAAGTTAAATGTGGCAGGAGAGAAACACATAACCATGCTAGCTGGTCTCATCTTAAATTCATGACCATAAACCTCTAAAAGAACCTTGGTACTGCCTAGCAATTCTACTACACGTGTCTAATCTGTTCAATCTCTTTCTTTCCTAATTTCTTTTCTCTCCTTCAACTACTTTCCCCATCTTCAACTTTTTCCTCTTTCAATAAGAAAATAGAAGTGATTGTCAGAAAACTGCCATATGTTCTCACATCTACTAACCAACCTGCATCTGTAAATATGTATTCTGCATGTCCTCTGGTTACTATAAGAGCCTGCAGTGTTCCTTTCTAAGGCCAACATCTTCATTTGTCCAATAAATCTATCTCCTCTCGCCCACTCAGTAACATTTACCCAGTGTTCCCCCCTTTCTACATTTCTGTCGGCATTTAGATTTGGTATAATAATGCCTATCTTAAAAATTAGAGCAATGTACCAAACAACAACAACAACAAAAAACACCGAACAGAACAAAACAAAAAACCCTCTCTTTAAGCCACATTCTTGAGCTACTCTATTTTTTTGCTCTCCAGTGAGTTGAATTCTGAGTCACCTGTTTGTTTTCTCCTGTTCCTCTCATCTTTTTCCTCACCAAAGATGTTTCAACAAGGCCTTTTTCTCTTTCACCATTCTAAACAGTACTTGTCAAGGTTATTAATGACTTCGCTTTGCAAAATCTCCCTGGTAGCAATGAGCTCCCTGTGGTCATTCCTTTGATTAAAATCTACCAATTATCTCACCATCCCATTCAGAATACAAGCAAATGACCTACAAGGCCCTGCATAATATACGTCATCCCAGACTTCTCACACACATACACATCAACCAGAATCCTGGCACATTTCTCTCTACCTTCACCTTCTATTTTTCTCTCACTCACTTCGCTCCAGCCACAATGACTTTTGAAATTTTTTCCACACGTATTCAGTAAGCTTCTGTATCAGGGCTTCTGTATTTGGTATTCTTTTCTGCCTAGAATATAATACTTCTACATATCTATATTACTCATTACCATATTTCCTTAAGGCCTCAGCTTAAATTTGATTTTAACTTCTCTCTGAATGTTCTAAATTAGAACAACAACAATCTTCCCTTTCTCTTCCCTGGTACTCTGGGTCCCCTTTATCCTGCGTGAGCACCCACTGAGGAACTTGCTATATGTCTCCCACTGCTAACCACTACATTGAATGGAATTATCACTGGGCAGAGGTGCTGTTTCCTGTTCTGCCATAGTAAAATACTTCCTAGTAAAGCATGTGCTTAACAATTGTTTGATAAATTAGTTGGTGTTTAACAGTTCATAATAACATCTTGCACTCTACATTATATTTATTTTTCTTGCCCTCACAATGAAATAGCACAAAACTATTATTTTTAGGAATCTCAGGACTTTGACACATTAGTAGGGAAGAACTTATTTATCAACAATTCACAATATATAACCTTATTGGGGGCAGAGTCATTATCTTAAATTTTTCATTAGGTCTTATATCTGTCACTAGGTTGTTACTCAATATGTGCTCAATAGAATACGATAATTTTGTTTTTAAAGGCTTACTTAGTTTTTCTTAATTTAGTGAAAATGTACCTAGAAAATTAGCAGATCATTCTTCAAAATTATCTTCTATATTTCCTATAAGTCAAGTGCTATAATGGCTTTCTTAAGATACTTTTGTGCTAATTAGTATCTTCCCCATTAGGTCTCACACTTTCCTCTTCAAAACTATCTCCCATGATTTTTCAACATTCTTACTGGAATCTAATCAAGAGACTTTCCTCAATGTCTTCCATATGACAGGCCTGCCAACCTCACTGCTCCATCTATTTCAAATTAACACTTTCCTTATACTGGCCCACGTCCTCTGCTTCCTTTAGGGCCTAGGCTAACTTCAAATATTTCTGTGAATATACCAGTCTACACACATCCTGCCTTTCATCAAAAACCACTTATTTTTATACTTCGTATGCCTGCAGCTGTAATGCTTGTCTTTGTTTTCTTGTAATTGTAGAATTATAGGTATAAATATCGAGTCTCCAAGTGGAGAGTCACCATGGTGTATTTTTCCACTGAACCTAGCATCATGCTAAATACATTATGAAAGTTTAATTAATTGACTAATTTATCATTAAAATGAGGTAGCTAAATTATAATAATTAGTTGAATGGTAACTTAAAATAAAACATTCCATAGGTGTATAAAATCATTTTCTTGAGACTTTTTAGGTTGATTCAAAATTGTAGCTAGAGCAACAAATATGGGGAAAATGGAAACTAAGTTTTTCCATTTTCCAAATTAAGCCAGAAACTTCTCCTAGAGAATTGGCAAACTTGTCATGTGACACTAATTTCATAGTCCATTGTAGTTTATGTAAGAAAAAGATTATATTTGAAAAAAGTTAAGTAAAGATGACTGAAATTTTGGATTTATGAGAAATACTATAGAATTTCCCCACCTTACCTCACAGAGGAAGAGAGGAATAATCATTTCCAAGTCTAGTTGTTGTTTTTCTTTGTTTTTTAAAATATTTTTAAAAATATTTTTCGCTTACAGTTGACATACAATATTACATTAGTTTCAAATGTACAACATGGTGATTTAGACATTTATAAAACTTACAAAGTGATCATCCCAATAAATCTAGTACCCATCCGATATCATATATAGCATTTACAATATTATTGACTATATTCCTTATGCTATACTTTATATCCCTATGACTATTTTGCAATTACCAGTTGGTACTTTTTAATCCTTTCTCACTTTTTACTGACCCCTCAACCCCTCACTCATCCAAAAATCATCAAAAGATTCTCTGTATCTATGAGTTTATTTCTGTTTTGTTCATTTATTTTGTTCTTTAGATTCCACATGTAAGTGAAATAATGTAGCATTTGTCTTTCTCTGTCTGACTTACTACACTCAGCACAATACCCACTAGGTCCATCCATGTTGTTGCAGATGGTAAGATTTTATTCTTTTTTATGACTGAGTAATATAGTCCATTGTATATATGTATCACCTCTTCTTTATCCATTCATCTATTGATGGACACCCAGGTTACCTCCATATCTTGGCTATTGTAAATAACGCTGCAATGAACATATGGGTTCACGTGTACCTTCAAAGTAGTATTTTGGGTTTGTTTGGATAAATACCCAGAAGTGGGATAACTGGATCCTTCTTTGTCTCTTATTTTATATAGCCTTTGTTTTAAAGTCTATTTTGTCTGGTTTAAGTATTGCTACCCCAGCTTTTTGTTTGTTTCTTTCCATTTTTAATAAATATCTTTTCCAACCCTTTACTTTCAGTCTATGTGTGTCTTTTGATCTGAAGTGAGTCTCTTGCAGGCAGCCTATGTAATGGTCTTGGTTTTTTATCCATTCAGGCACCCTATCTTTTAATTGGAGCATTTAATCCATGTATATTGAAAAAAAAAATTGTTAATAGATATGTACTTATTGCCATTTTATTATTCATATATTTTATCTTTTTTCCTTCCTCTTCCTCTTCTCTTCATCCTCTTCTTCCTCCTCTTCTTCTTGTCCCTCTAACATCTGTTGTAATATTGGTTTGGTATTGATGAACTGCTTCAATCTTGCCATCTGCAACAACACAGAACAGTTTCTTCTTGTCTGGAAAGCTCTTTATCTGTCCTTCAATTCTAAATGATAGCTTTGCTGGGTAGACTAATCTTGCTTTTCATCACTTTGAATATTTTGTGCCAAGCTCTTCTGACCTGCAAAGCTTCTGTTGAGAAATCAGCTGACAGTCTTATGGGAGCTCCCTTGTAGGTAACTAATTGCTTTTCTTTTGCTGTTTTTTAAAGATTCTCTTTTTGTCTTTAACCATTGGCATTTTAATTAGAATGTGCTTTGGTGTGGGCTTCTTTGGTTTCATCTTATTTGGAACTTTGTGCTTCCTAGGCTTGTATATTTATTTTCTATGCCAAGTTAAGGAAGTTTTCCAAAACTATTTCTTGAAATAAGTTTTCAAGTCCTTGTTTTCTTTCTTCTTCTGGTACCCCTATGATGTGAATGTGGGTATACTTGATGATGTTCCAGAGGCCCCTTAAACTATCTTTATTTTGGGGGGATTCTTTTTTCTTGTTGCTGTTTTAATTAGGTGTTTTCTGCTACCTTATCTTCTAAATCACTGCTTCAATCTTCTATTTCATCTAATTTACTATCGATTCTAATGTATTCTTTATTTCAGTTATTGTATTCTTCATTTCTGACTGGTTCTTTTTTATGTTTTCTACCTCGATTTTTATATGTTCTATATATTTGTTAATATTCTTACTGAGTTCATCTACTCTTCTGCTAAGTTCACTAAGCATCGTTATAACCAGTGTTTTGAACACTGTATCTGGTAGATTGCTTGTCTCCATTTTGTTGAATTCTTTTTTCTGGAGCTTCGTTCTGTTCTTTCACTTGGGACATGTTTCTTTGTCTCCCCATTTTGGCTGCCTCCCTGTGTTTGTTTCTATGTATTAGGTAGAGCTCCTATATATCCCAGTCTTAGCAGAGTGGTCTTCTGTAGTCGATGTCCTGTAGGGCCCAGAGGCTCATTCTTCCCTGGTCACCTGAGCCCAATGATCCAGGTATATCCCCTGTGTGGGTTGTGTGTGCCCTCCTATTGTAGTTGAGCCTTGGTTGCTGTTTGTACATCAATGGGAAGATTGACCCTCGAATGACTGGTTATGAGGACTGTCCCATGGGGGCTGTCTCTACACAGGAGGATTCACTTTAGCAGGGCTGGTGCCTGCCCAGTCTGCCCATCTTCGGATGCAGCTCCAAGTGGTGCTGAGGCTCCAAAGCTGGTCACGAGGCATGGCAACCTCGGGGCCTATTGGGAGGGGCCCTGCCACAGGTCAAGTTCAGCTGTAGCCTGTGCCCTGCCAGGGGTCACCTGGCAAGAGTCACCGAGCAATCTGCAGATGGCTGCCACCCACGCTGGGCTTGGAGGTGCCTCGAGAGGCCAAGCCACAAACTGAGGCTGACTGCACCTAATACCGGCCTTGAGGATGCTCAGTAAGAGGTACAGGGCATGCCAAGGCCAGATGCTACTTGTTTGGGTTTTCTGATCCTTTGAGAGAATTTAGGAAAGTCTGCAGTATGAACCAAGGCAGGCCATTTGTATGTACAAGCTACTGGAAGTGACTTGGGTGTGCTCATTAGTTGGGTGGTGTGGGGTCTCAGGGAATCATCAGGGCAGGGCGACCTGTGTTAGGTTGATGGTGACTCAGATATGGCTCCAGAAAGGGGTAGGGCCCAACAAAAGAACAATGGATTCTGCAAGTAATTCTTTTTGGGAGGAAAGCTGCCCCTCCAGTTCTTGCCTTGAAGCCAGACAACTCAGTTCCTCCCTGTATATCCTTTCGACCTGCTGCTCCAGTGCTGGAGTTCAGGACAAGTGAGTCCGTCAGCAAGTCTGCACATGCGCCCTTTAAGAGAAATGTCTGCAACTCCAGGCACCCCTTGTCTTACTCAGCCACAATTTCCAATGGTTTTAAAAGCCTAAAGTTGTGGAAAGATTTATTTTTGGCACTGAAATCCTGGGTTGGAGAGCCTGGTATGAAACCAGGACCCCTTGCTCCTCTGAAGGAGCCACTGCAGTCAAGATATCCTTCTGTTTCTCAATCGCCACATGCAGGTGTGAGATCAGCTTATTCAATGTCTCTCCACCCCTCCTACCAGTCTTGAGGTGGCCTCTTCTGTATATCCCCAGTTGTAGGACTTCTATTCAGCTAGACTTTAGGCGACTCACAATGATAGCTATTCTGTAGTTTAGTTTGTAATTTTGATGTGGTCGTGAGATGAGGCAAGAACAGCATTTACCTACTCCGCCATCTTGACCAGAGCCACCCAAGTATAGTTGTTGAGAGACTGATGAAATGTATAAAATGGAGAGACAAGTATTTCATTACACCCAAAATCTCATAGGCCCACCCATGTATGGTCACGAGGGTAGGGCAAGGTAAAAGAGTTTGCAAGAGTTTAATATTTGAATTCTGGAACCTGGGGATAGAAATATAAAAAAATTGGTGTTTTTCTTGCCTGGAGGATTCTGAAGTTGAGTGACAGTACAGAGATGCTACTGATGTCTGACTGAGACAAAGAGTAATGGTGAAAGCATGCACTCCCACTCTTCAGCATGGTAAGGATAGATGAGTTCCTCATGGCCAGATGGACATAGCAGGCATTATCTTGGATTGGGAAGTATGTAAGTGAGAGGAGTCAGGCTTAAGGAGAATTATAGAAAGCCAGATAAAGAGCATAGCACTCATGTCAGAGACTTTCTGTATGTAAGTTTTTGAAGAACCATAACCCAAACTGCATAAGAAAGACACATTTAAATGAATGCTACAAAAACAGCATTAGAAGCCACCCATTATAACCAAGAGGCAGCTTCATAACAGGAAAAACTAAGAAAATATAATTTAAGGTAAGTAGTTTTCATTTACTGAATCTTTTTTAAAAAATAATTTTTAATTTATCTGCAATTTTGCCTGGTACAAAGCAATTCTTAACAGCATGAAAACAGAGTCAATATTTTATTTTCTTGTTAAAAAAAGGTTGATGGCAAGAATAATATGCATAAAAGTTAAGAGAAGATTCTATAAGTATTTGAAATTAGGATAATGATTCTCCTTATTTGACTTTCATATATTTGTGTTTTTATTTCTAAGGGGCAAAGATATGTACTAAATTCAAAGGTAAGAAAAAAATACAAGAAGTTGATTATCAATTTAACATCTCTTAATTATATTTATAATTTCATGGTAAAAACTGTAATTGTAAAGTAATATAGTAATTTTTTATAATAAAATAGAGAAAATATAAATGCTTGATAGTCTCCAAACAGAATCATAAATAATCTTTAATTTAATCTAATAGTTGTCTTGCTATTCTCACAAATATAAATTGCCTATGTAGGTTTGATTAAAGTTTGGTTAATTTCAGAGTGTTATCATTACATTCACCTAAATTGGGATAGACTTGAGCCAAAATTTTACTAAGGATGGAGGAAAGTAAGCTCAAAAAAGAAAATTAATAGAATCAACCTATTTTCTCTATCATCATATATGTACTGACTCACAAGAAAACGAATCTTCAGGAAGTGACTTTTTCACCTTCACAATGAGCAGTGAATTCCAGCAGTTATAGTCTTACCTATTCTTAAACGTTTTCATGTTGATAACTTTTATAGTATTTGCTGAAACCAACCTTTGCAGGCCAAAGGAATCCAAAGTATAACATTTTCTCTTGGCTCTCATTCAAACTGATTAAATATGGAGTTGACTAGTTCAGGATGATTTTCATTATTACTTTTAAGTAATTAATTGATTTTTTGATGTACACTCTTCTTCTACTAAACAAAGAATATTTCACTTTTTGTCATACTCCTGCTGA
>NW_006442103.1:6318630-6327963 GCF_000325575.1 Pteropus alecto | reverse complement strand
CTCAGAGATGTTTTGTCTGCAGGAGGATGTGTTGTCTCCTGGCTATTTTCTCAGTCTCATACCACATGAGAATCACACTATTGCTCCTAAAATATTTAGATCTATAATGGTCCTCAATGCCTTCTATGCTAGAAAGTCAGTCAAATACTGTGCTGATATTCCTATCATGGTTTGTCATCACTTGTTTAATTTGGATTAAAAGCTGCTGAAGTACCTAAAATAGATGAGCTATTTTGTCTTCTGCCATCACCAATATCATTTGGCTCCAAGCACAGTGTTGTGGAGTTAGTAATTTAAATATCTATTCCCACAGGTCACCCTATCCAGGTGATTTCCTGAGACTCTGCCTCTCTCAACTTGTGGGCCCAACCAAGCTACTGCCTCTAGTGGTTTATTCCATACAAATGGCCTAGCTAGGTTCTTGTCGTGGACTGTGCTAAGATCTCTCAAAGGCTCACAAAATCCAAAGAAACAGCATCTGGCCTAGCATGCCCCATACCTCTTACTGAGCAGCCCCAAGCCCTGCACTAGCAGTAGCCGGCCTCGGTTCCTGAATTGGCCCCTCGAGGCACCTATAAACTCAGCATCCATCTGTGAATTGTTCGGTGACTCTTACCAGGCAGCCCCGGAGGTTCACAGGCTGTGGCTGAACTTGACCTACAGCTAGATGCCTCCCAGGAGGCCCTTGGGCTGGCATATCAGTGGCCTGCTTTGACCAGCACCAAAACTGGAGCATCACCCAGGGCTGCATCTGTGGAGAACACACCCAAAGGGCTGAGTAGGCAGGCACCAGAGCCCTGCTAAAGTGAATCCTGCTCCATAGGGTCAGCCCCTCACCACTCAGTCCTCACAACCAATCAGCCTGAGGATAAATTCCTCCCATCGAAGTGCAAACACCAACCAAGGCTCAACTATAACAGGAGGGCACACACAACCCACACAAGGGAAACACCTAGAGCACCTCACTCAGGTGACCAGGAAGACTGCACCACTGAGCTCCACAGAACGTCTACTCTATATATAGGGCCATTCTACTAAGACCAAAAGAATAGCAGATCTACCTAATACATAGAAACGAACACAGGGAGGCAAGCAAAATGGGGAAACAAAGAAATATATCCCACATGAAAGATTCCTGAAAATTAACTAAACAAAATGGAAACAAGCAGTCTATCTACCAGATGCAGAGTTCAAAACACTGATTATATGGATGCTCAATGAACTTTGGGGAACAGCAGATTAACTCAGTGAGAATTTTAACAAAGAGATAGAAAACATAAAAATGGAGATAGAAAACATAAAAGGGAACCAGTCAGAAATGAAGAGTATAGTATTCAAGATGAAGAGTACATTAGAGGCAATCAACAGAGTGGATGACGTGGAGGATCAAATCAGCAATTTACAGGATGGGATAGTAGAGGACTCCTAATCAGAACAGCAGTAAGAAAAAAGAATATAAAAATTGAAGATAGTTTAAGGAGGCTCTAAGACAACATTAAGCATAGTACATTTCCACCAAAAAGAGAAGAGAGAACAAGAAATTGAAAACCTATTTAAAGAAATAATGATGGAAAACTTCCTTAACCTGGTGAAAGAAACAGATATACAATCTCAAAAAGCTCAAAGAGTCCCAAACAAGATGAACCCAAAGAGGCTCACACCAAGACACATCCTAATTAAAATGCCAAAGGTTAAAGACAAAGAATCTTAAAAGCAGCAGGAGAAAAGCAATTAGTTACCTACAAAGGAGCTCCCATAAGACTATCAGCTGATTTCTCAACAGAAGCTTTGCAGGCCAGAAGGGCTTGGCACAAAATATACAAAGTGATGAAAAGCAAGGACCTACAACCAAGATTAGTCTACCCAGCAAAGCTATCATTTAGAATTGAAAGACAGATAAAGAGCTTTCCAGACAAGAAAAAGCTGAAGGAGTTCAACAACATCAAGAAAGTATTACAGGAAATGCTGGAAGGACTTCTTTAAGAAGAAGAAAAAAATATGTATCAAAAATATGAATAAAGAATGACAATAACTACATATCTATCAATGAGTACTTCAAATAAAAAAGTATTAAATGCTCCAATCAAAAGACAGGGTGGCTGAATGGATAAGAAAACAAGACTTTTACAGAGGCTGCCTACAAGTAACTCGTTTCAGATTGAAAGACACACATAGACATAGACTGCAAGTAAAAGGATGAAAAAGACATTTCATGATGGACCTAAAGGGCATTGTGGTGAGTGGAGTAAGTCTGACAGAGAAAGACAAATGCCATACATGTGGAATCTAAAGAATGAAACAAACAAACAAACAAAACAGAAACAAACTCATAGATACAGAAAATATTTTGAGGGTGAGGGGTTTCAGGGTCAGTGAAAAAGGGGGAAGTATTAAGAAGTACAAATTGGTAGTTAGAAATAGAAAAAAATAAAATTAAAAAAATAAATAAATATAAATATATATTCTCTCTCACCTTCATTACAGCTTATAACTTTATAACTGCAAAGATTCTATAGATTTGACACATTCTATAGGTCATTTGTGTCTTCCTATGTAGTCTTCAATAGGGCTCAAACATGGAATTTCTGGAGAAAACTCTTACTGCTTTGATCCTACATTTTCATTAGGAATGTGGGCAATTTTATAGTCTTTCTTGGCCAAGGCCGTGTTGTAATATTTTTTATCAGAACTAAGAACTGTGCATTAGTTCAAGCTTAAAAAAAAAAAAATACTGTTGACTTTTTGAAAGGATTTAAAATGCCCCAACTTTTTTTCCCAGAGAAGCTTATTTCTGCTTGGGTGAAAATATATGACAGCATATAAGGCTGGTTGCACAAGACTGAATGGGGCAATAGCAGGATGGTCACATTGAATTGGAAAATGACTGTGACATGTTTCATCAATACTGACTCGATCAGGTGCACCCAGGAAGTCTCTGGACAAGCACACCAATGTCAAAAACGCTTAGATGTTTCAAAAAGCATGGGTGGGATTCTTTATGATGATTTCTCCCTATTCATTATTAGTGTTCACTTTCTCTAATGGAAATATATATATAATATATAATCGCCATAGACTTATAGTCCTTTCTCTCAAAAGTACCAGAAAGCACATGTTTATGATTTAGAAAAGAGAGGAGGCACTTGAAATCTGTGCTTTAATTTTGAACGCAGCCTGTTAGAGGCAGTAGTGGCTGGGAGAACCTGCAATAAGCATGAGGAGAAGGATAATTCTGGAACCACTATTTCCAAGCTTACAAGCTCTAGATGGGGAGCCTGCAAGATTGATTAAATTAGATACTGCTACAAAAGATGAACTTGGTGGCACCTGTACCTTTTAGATCTGAGTTGTGCAACAGGTTAGGGCCTCCAGGCCCAGCAGTAAGAGAAGAGCAGAATAGTGAAGCGCCCTGGGTCTAGACCTCTCGACTGGTGCTTTGGTGCAGCCCCAGTTCTCACTGTTCACTTTCACTAGTCTTACTCTCCTCATTTCTAAAAAAAAAAAAACAATCTTTCAAGTACTTGAGAATGCGGTCTGAAGCAGGGGATGACAGGAAATCACATCTTATTCACTTCTGCATCCCAGCGCTTAGCACAAAGAAGAAACTCAGAGAATGGCTTACAGAACAAAAAGAATCAGTCCCCTTCCAATTTTCAAGTCTATTAACAACCTCAGCAAGGCTCACTTTCCCTATCATTTGGCTGAAAATATCAATGGTCATATATTGTGAAGTCATTTCAAAAACTAAAAGGGAAAATGCATATCAGCACATTTGAACTCTAAACGTTGAAAGATACACAAAGGATTTTATATATATGAAAGATGTTCTCAGATAGCAAATATTTTGAAAATTAATATTGATTTTCCTAAAATGTCCTCTGTTAAATGGTTTCTTAGAATTGCTTTAAGTTTAATATTTGTTTGGTTGTTTTCTTTTCATCAAATGTACCAGAGGAAGGAAATACTTTCGAAAATCTCTAATTGAAAGTCAAGGACACTCATTTTATAACCAAAAGCTTAATAATTCTGTAATATCTTGGCATTTATCAATTATTATATTTCTGCATCTTCATCATCATGTCTTTCTTTTCCTCTGCATAAAGACAGTTAAGTGTTAGGATAGTTGAACACTGACTTCTTAACAACTATAAGATAGCTCCCAGTGGTGAGTCAGAGCTATCAATCATATATCATGTACTACTGAAGAAAAATCTTGAAATATTATGATGAACTATGATTAAATTTAAAGAATTAAGTTAGGTCCATCAATCTGGGGGGTAGGACTGGGAAAGGACTATATAATAGCTCTTCATACTGACAGATCTAAAATTTGAATATAAAATTAATGGTCACAATAAATTCCTCAAAGTCAGTCTCGAGTTCCTTATCCTTTGATTTGGTTGGGGGTGGGAGACAAGAAGCAGGAAGTATTACCTCTCTCATCTCAAACTTATTTAAGCATGATAAGAGTCTTTTCTTACCTAAATTCAGGTTCGGTGGGGAGAGGAGAGGGCAGTACTTTAAATTTGCCCATTGTTATCCTTCTAAGCATATTGTCTATGTCATGATTCCTTTTCTTCTTATCCAAGAATGTAGGCTTTCTCAAGTCAAGGGTTAGCGGGTGGGGGTACTTATTTTTTTCCTCTGCTTTCTGCTAATAAATCCTCCTTTTAAGGGGAAAGATGTCAAATAACCCAGTTGCTTCATGGATAGGAAGAAGGCTAACTTAAATGAGATGTTGAAAAAATTAATATTTCTAAAATATTATCTAGCTATACCTGAAACTGAAACTGGGAAAAAAATTGGTGAAGTTTTATCTTCAAGGACTGCTTACTGAATTGAATTAAAAATGCATGATATACATTTTAGAATAAAATCTATTTTAAAAGAGACTTCGTGGTTGATATCACAATGCATTGATGTACTCTCTCTTCTAAATTTATTAAATAAGAGTGAATACAAAGGTTCCTATAACAAGTATGGATTTTGCTCACCAAATAATAAAGTCAGTAAGAAACTCATAAATTCTGAGTATAAATTGCTACTGCTGAAGGCTACCATTGCCATAATATTTTTCCTTTAAGGAAGATTTAATTCTACTTACTGAGCACAAGTATTTCATGCACAAGAATTTGGAAGTGTTTTCCTCAATTCTTTGTATATTCTGAATGTCATTTGTTTACAATTACTCCCTTCTGTGAAAAATGCAAATCATAAATAAGCGGAGATAGAATATAAGGAATTTTCTACATTAATTATGTCAGAAAATGTGAGCCATAACAGAGAAAAGACATATTTTTGTTCTGAGACTTTTATTTAGAGTTAAAAGTTATTTTCAAAATCACTAATGTAAATGTACATTTTTGTGCCTTCAAGTAAATTTATCTCCCCTTGAAACTATCATCTTACTTAATGTCCTTTACTTTCACAGGACTGCCATAACAGAATGCCACAGTGTGGGTGGCTTAAAACAACAGAAATGCACTGTCTTGCAGCTCTAGAGGCTAGAAGGTCAAAACTGAGTTGTCGGCAAGGCTGGGATGGGTCTCCCTCCTCCCTCCTTGGTCTCTACATGGCATCTTCTTCTTGTCTCTTCACAATGTCTTATGATTATCTGTCTCTGTGTTCAAATTTATCCCTTTTATAAGGACACCAGACATACTGGATTATGGTTTATCCTAATGTCCTAATCTTAACTAATTATATCTGCAATGACTCTATTTCCAAATAAGATCACAGATATGAGGTGCTGGGGTTACAATATCAATAAATTAATGGAGCAAAGCAGGGGATAATTCAACCCATAACGGTCACTTAGGCTTTTGCAGGAGGCCTCACTTCCTCACTGGATGTTGGCCTTCATTGCTTACCACGTGGGCCTTGTCATAGAGCTAGTGGACAACTCATCATAATTTTGTAACATTTTAAAACTGCATTTGCAATGGCAAAATCTATATTCAAATAATATCATGCTACCCTGAGCACATCACTAAAAAACCCATTCAATGTTTCTAGAATTTATAAACTGTTTTCATGGGATTGATTCAGTATCACTGGCTTTATTAGCCACTATTCTCTTTATATATAATGGCAAAATTAAAATTACTTAAGTATGACAATTATTATTTAGATCTAGTTGTGTGCCTAGTATTTTGGAAATATTAAATGTAAGGTAAAGAGAAAGAAAAAATAGTAAGTTAAGATTCAAGAATATCTCATACTTGAGCAATGTCTCACTCACATTTTAAAAAATGTTTTACTGATCCTAATTTGTCCTAACATAAAAGAATTATAAAATAGATGATTCTGGAGAACAAGCATATGAGTACTCTTTGAACTATTTTTTATTTTTATGTCATCGAAATATGTGAAATTATTCCCAAATAAAAAGCTTTACTAAAATTACAAGGGAGAATCTCCAGTTTCCTTTCAATCTTGCCATTAAAGTAACTACATGAATTTCCAATATCTTAATTCTAAAACTTTTGTATTTTGAGTTCTAATCAATTCTTATCTTCTTCTACACAGTGCTTTACTGTGTAGAATATGTAATGATGGTGAATTTGCAAAAGTTTAAAAAATCATCATTTTAGAAGAGCAGAAATCAGATTCTGTATGGTTTTCTCAGGATGGCAATTAGGTATGAAGTTTCTGTGTTTTGTTTCTAGTTAAAAATTCCCATAATTAGTTTTAAGTTAGAACAGAATCCCAGTTCAAGCAACTGGTGTAGGTTCAATAAAGGTAAGATTATTCTAGCCATTAACTGTCAAGTAGAAATAAATTATTTGTAAATCCTTTCTCCTAAGGGAAAATTCCAATTTCTAGCATCTTTAAAGATAAGGAAGTTAAGTACAGGCACCCCTCACACTTATACTTATCATATAGTCAAATGCCTTTACCTCTTAAATTTAAACACAGTGCAGTTTTAAAGGCTTAGTAGAAGATATCATGGATTTATGTATTTATGCTTTAATTTCTTTTCTTTATGAATTTGGAAATGATAAGCTTTGACTTGATATTCTCCCCCAAGAAACGGAGATATTTGCAACCAGAAGAAAGCTGTTACTTATAACCATAAAGCACTGGAATTAAAATTTAAATTATAATTTAAGAATGTACAAAAGCAATTTTAAAATATAAAGTATTAATATTCATCTATCTACTCTCATTTGATATCAAACTGAAACAAATCAAGTAGCCAACAAGTTACTTCAAAAAACTTTTGCCAATAAAATATAACAGTATACTTACAATGAATTTATAAGCATATATTTACATTCTGGTTTGCAAAAAAGGAAAATTTCATTTAAAAATTTAATGTCAAACTGAAAGTCAATCAATATTTTCAGCTACAATAGTGTAAAATAGTGAATAATGGCAAATATACAACATTAAGCATGTATTTATATAACTGATGTTCTAATGTTACCTAATAATTTCCTTATATTAATACAGTTGATGTTAGCTCCTCATCCTCTCTAAGAACTGAACTCTCTATGACGATTAATGCAGCATTCACATCACTGCACATTGATGTGAAGGACATTATTACTTTGAGCTCTAGAAATTCCCAGTGTCAAAGGGCATTAAATCATAATATCCACACAATCATTTTAGTTTTCCTGACATGGTTGCCTTACAGGTTTCTTAAATTCAGTGGTGACATTAGATATAAGCTTGTGTCCAAAATTTGACTGGAATTACAGCATATTTGTATTTGAAGAAAAATGTATCATAACATGACATCAAAATTATTGCAATTTTATTATTTTTAATATTTCATTAGAGATTTCCATAAGGACAGCTAAGCTTCATTTTGAAAGTCATGAACTAATACACTGAACTTTACATTTTCTATTATTATGTATCTTTAATATGCTTCAATCTCTTTTGTTTATCCCTACCTACAGTATTTGCTAACAATTTATATGCTAATCTGTTCTTAACTAAAAAAAGTTTAATCCTTATCAGTTAATATTATTTAGACTTAATTATTTTATATATTTTTAAAAATTTTTAATTAAGCTTATTGGGATTACATTGGTCAATACAATTATATAATTTTCAGATGTACATTGTGATTTCACATCTGTATACTCTGGTGTATTTACCACCCAAAGTCCAGTTTCCTTCAGCTACCATATATTTGATCACCTTTACCCACTTCACCCACCCCCACCCCACTATATTTGACCCCCTTTTCCCCTTCTACTTTCCCCCTCCTACTCCACCTCCTACTCTTTGGTAACCACTAGTCTATAGTCCGTGTCCATTAGTCTCTGTTTGTTTGTCCTGTTCATTTGGTGCTTTTAGGTGTATATCCCACATATAAGTGATATGTGATTTTCAACTTTTTTCTGTCTGGCTTATTTCATTTAGCATGAGTATCTTGCAGTCCATCCCTGTCATCACAAATGGCAGTATTACATCTCTTCTTATGGCAGAGAAATATTCCATTGTATATATGTATCACAGATATTCATCCACTCATCTACTGTAGGGCATTTCAGTTGCTTCCATGTCCTGGCCACTGTGAATAATGCTGCTACGAACATCGATGTGTAAATATCTTTATGGATATGAGTTTTCAAGTCTTTGGGGTAAATACCCAGAGGGATTGCTGGATCATATGGTAGATCAATTCTTAGTTTTCTGAGAAACCTCCATACTGTTTTCTATAGTGGCTGTACCAATTTGCAGTCCTACTAGCAGTGTATAAGGGTTCCTTTTTCTCTGCATCCTCTCCAACTTTTGTTATTATTTGTCCTGTTGATTATAACTATTCTAATAAGTGTGAGATGGTATCTCATTGTGGTTTTGATTTGTATTTCCCTAATAGTTAGCGATGTTGAGCATCTTTTCATATATTTGTTGGCCATTTGCATGTCCTCTAGGGAGAAGTGTCTGTTCAGGTCCTCTGCCCATTTTTTGATTGTTTTTTTATTGTTATTGAGTCATATGAATTCTTTGTATATTTTGGATATCAGGCCCTTATCAGAGGCGTTACTTGCAAATATATTTTCCCATTCGGATGGTTGTCTCTTTACCTTGTTGATGGTTTCTTTTGCTGAGCAGAAGCTTTTAGTTTGATATAGTCCCATTCATTTATTTTAGCTTTTTCTTCCCTTGCTTTTGAGGTCAAATTCATAAAATCCTCTTTAAGTCCAAGGTCCTTGAGTTTCGCTTCGTTCCTATGTTTTCTTCTATGCGTATTATTGTTTCAGGTCTTAAATTTAGGTCCTTAATACATTTTGAGTTAATTTTGGTGTGTGATGATAGACAACAGCCTAGTTTCATTCTTTTGCAGGTGGCCTTCCAGTTTTCCCTATCCCA
>NW_006442103.1:6248010-6315574 GCF_000325575.1 Pteropus alecto | reverse complement strand
TTTGTTTTGTTTTAGGTGAGCTGACTCCTTTCAGTATTTCCTGTAGTGCAGGCCTTGTAGCGGAAAATTCCCTCAATTTTTGTATATCTGGAAAGGTTTTCATCCTTCTCCTTCATATCTAAAGGAAAGCTTGGCTGGATACATTATTCTAGGCTGGTAGTTCCTTTCACTTAATAGTTTAAATATTTGATTTCATTCCTTTCTGGTTTGTAAGGGCTGCGCTGAGAAGTCCAATGATAATCCAAAGGGTTTTCCTTTATAAGTTACCATTTTCTTCTCCTTGGCTGTCCTGAGTATTCTATCTTTGTCGTTGATTTTTGATAACTTTGATAACTTTGATAACTTGGTGAAGGCCTTTTTGGGTTGAGATAATGGGATGTTCTGTTGACTTCTTAATTCCAAGCTCCAGCTCATTCCTTAGATTTAGGAAATTCTCATCCACTATTTATCTGAAAATGCTTTCTAGTCCTTGCCTTTGATATTGCCCATTATTCTTAAGTTTCCTCTCGTGCTGGTATTGGCTAGTTCTTTTATTTCTCTTTCATTATTTTTCATTCTTCAGTCTATTTCTTTTTCCTTCTGATTTATTTCGAGATTTCTGTCTTCGATATCACTGATCCTTTTCTCTATTTGGTCAACTCTATTTCCCAGGCTTGCTATTTCATTTTACAACTCTTACAGTGTTTTGTTTTGTTTTGTTTTATCTCTGGAAAGTCTATTTGGTTCTTTTTGAGAGTTTAAATCTCTTTGTTCTGCTCCTCTAGTTGTTTTTTGCAATTTTTAAACTTGTTGATATGACTCATTCGGAACTCACTAAGTTTTTTCAGAAGTACAATCCTGAATTTGCTGTCATTTAAGTCACATATTTCTATGTCTGTAAGCTTATTTTCTGAAGATATTTCTCTTTCTTTCTGAAGTGCTTTGTCACCTTGGTTGTTCATGGTGTTTAATGGACTATTTCTCTGCCTGATCATTAATGGAAATGTATTCTGTTGTTTTTCCAGAACGAAGATTTATTATATAAAATTCTCTCTTTAGCCTGCTGCAAAAAGGCACTTTTCTTTTGGTTTCCAGTAGGCGCCGTCTAAGTATCTTGGATCCCTGCTTTATATAAAATCTTAAAATGCCTTTTCATTTTCTTATAGATATTAAATCACACTCGCTACCCTCAGTTTCAGTCCCTGTCAGTGTCAGTGAAAGTCTCGGCAGCGTTTGCTCAGATTCCCCTGGGGCTCCGTGGTGATTAGTCTCCAAGGGTATGGGGGTGGGGTCTTCTGGGTTGGAAGTGGGGGGCTGTGGTTCAGCCTCAGTTTTGCAACTGTAGCTAGTAAAAATCGACTGTTGTTTCTCTGCGGTCCTGTCCCGTTTCTCTGCTTTCTGCCCTGATGACTGGGCCCTGCCACTGGCTGTGTAGAAGTCACAGCACTCCCAAGCAGGGCTGGTCAGGGAAGTTGCTGCAGCTTCTCCCCTCCCCCTTCTCCTTCAGGGAGCTCTGGTGGCTCTGAGAGGCAGCTTCTTTGTTTCTCCCAGTCTACCGCCTGACACCTGGGGTTCTGACCTGTGGTAGCTCTTATGTGCAGATCCCATGCTCAGACGTGCTGGTGTGCAGTTTGGGTGTTTTTTGTTCAGTTTTAGATATTCAGCTTATTGTCGTTTCAAGGGGAGAGATCTGGGCATAATGTCTCTCACTCTGCCATGTTTTTCCAACTCTAGACTTAATTCTTAATAGTACATCAGATTTATGTATTAGTAAAAATGCATATATTTTATACAGACTTTTATATCTTCTAATTAAGTACTTCTCAAAATAACATCTCATAACCTTTGGTTTCACTTAATTGGTAACATTACTCAACAAGCCAAGGAAATTTTTTCTCTCCAAAGATCTCTGATATTTACTCTACTAAATATGTGTTTGTGGGGTTTTTTTTTTTCTTTTTTAGTTTTCTATAATATCTTCAGAGTGGAAAACAAGTAGGAGTGAAAAGAATAAAGATTTGGGACTTATCATGCCATGGGGAAAATTCTTGATTCATCATATGTTCAGAGCTTGGAGAGAATCTTCAAGCACAGCAACATTTAGAATATGATTTTAAGCTTTACAATTATTTATCTCATTTATTTATTCTTTAGCTTTTTGGTTAATAAGAGAAAATCTCATCATAACCCTTAACTATGTAGAAACAGGTACTCTGCTCAATGGTACCAGAGGCAAAGGGAAAAAAATGTGAAAAACTTTAAATGGGCCAAAAAGATCATGGATGTGTTGTCTAGGTTACCCTTTCTCTTTATCTCAGTCTTTCTTCGTTTTTGAGATATTTTACAATCCTGTCAGTGTAGAACTCCTAACAAGGCAATTTATACTTCCCATAGAAATTAAATTTATCAGTAAAATTTCATTGTTACCCTAGTGATAAATCCATTTTGCATTTATTTATAAATTAATTTCAGCTTCCTTATTTACCTGTACATGTTTCTTTTATTTTCCTTTGTAGTAGCTGTAACATCTTACTGGTTTCCTTATTAAGTTATATGCTAAGTAAAATATTTGATATGTATTTTTTTTTTTAATTTCTTGCATATGATTTCTGGAAATGACCCGCCAAGATGCCTGATGAATTCACTTGATAGGAACAACTAAATGTGTTATTAGAAAAATGTTTCTTAGGGGCAATTTGAGCCCAGACTTGTTATTTTCTTGGTTCTCAGGGGTGAAATCCAAGTGATAAAAGAACTTTAACTTTGATATCTCTCTAGTTTTCGTTCATTTGTTTTCTTTTCTTTCCTTTTTCTCTGTCTGCTAACTTTGTGTTTTCCTTTAGGTTTTGGTTTGCTCACATATCTATTATAGTGATGGCAACAGTGATTGGAAATTTGGTGTTATGGTCTGACCATTTAATAATCAATAATTGGTGTAATCGATTAATAATTACAGAGATAATATAAGCTATTTGGAGACAGCCAGCAAAGAATTTGTTTGTTAGTATTCTGTTTGTTGTTTGTATGTCTGATTAACTTGAGATTTGAATTTTCAAAACATTAAGTTCATGCTTACTGGAAAGGAACACAGCTCTCTGATATCCAGACTGGTGAGTTTTTGTGTTCTTGTGTTTACTGAATCACAGAACTGAAGCTACAAGCTCTCTATGTATCTGTAGGTCTATGTGTCTCTAAATCATGAAGGCCTCTATTTCCTGTGTATGAGTGTGAAATATTTTCCCATTTACAGTTTAAGTTAAATTTTTGTTTGTTTTTTTAGGAACAAGTATACTGAATATTACTAAAACTCCCAGAAAATAAGAAATATTAAATTCTATGTACTTTAAATGTACCAGATTAAAAACAAAGTTCTTACAGAAGCTAACTCAGAAACATTTCACATAGCACCAAAGGACCTAATGAGAAAAAATTCATTCTGGCTTTATGTTTGGAATATATTTGATTTGTGTTAATTTTCTATTTCATGAACATATGAGGAAATTTAGAATATTTAAAAATGACATCAGATTTTCACTGACCCCTCTCTGAAATACTGTCTCTTTACTTTTTTTTTCCTACTAATGATATATTTATTTTCAAAGAAAAATAATCTATTCTCCCTTTTGCCAAGCTGTAATTGGACAAATTGATTGTGCCACCCAGGCTTTCCCTAGAGTTCCATATTTGAGAACGATTTGCAGTAAATTAGGTATTACCAGCCACTTTTAAGGATCTGAAGCAACATTATTTATGGATTCAATGTCTACAAAGTCCTGCCAGAAAAATGAGTCTGGTTTTAGGCCCCTAGGGTCCCAAGCTACAGGTCATCAAGGCAGGCATTCATGACAAGCCTGGAACCTTGGCAATTTGGCGGGACTCCAACAAAAGAGGGATGCACTCAAATTTGGTGGTATTATAGGTGAAATACTACAGAGTATTTCTTCGACTTGGTTTTCTAGCCTTGGAAGACCAAATATAGAAGTTTTTTAAAAGTCTAATCATAGACTCCTTATGAAAACTTCCTGACAAAAGTGAATTTTGTGGATGTAGTAATTGTTCAATACTACAAGGCTCTAGATTTATAAAGTAAACTCAAGAATATATACATGATTAATCAGTATTCTTGTTGAATCTATGTGGATAGTAAAACCTAATCTACTAGAGAAGAATAATATTTAGGACAAAAAATAATATTTGAGACTATTAAGATAAAAATGGGAAAGAAGGGATATTATAAGGAAAAACTGTGAAAGACTGGAATGAATGAATGAATGAATGAATGATTAAATAAATATATAAGAAAAAATAAGGGTTTCCTGTCTAGCACATTCTTCCCAGACATCTAAGTCATTATCTTTGAACTATTTTTAAACTCTGTAAAATGTGGAAAATTGTTAATAATGCAATTGATTTCGAATCACGGAAATGCAAATTAATTACGCCCCATAAAATGAAATAGGATTTTGCCTGTGGATACATACACTTTAATTTGTAAATTCATTCCAGCATTTAATGAGTGAAGAAGCAGAGGTAAATAATAGAAATATTCTATACTAAAAATTAACAATAATCTTAGGGACATATTTAGATTATCTGGGCTCTAGGACTAGAAAATTCAAGACGAATGTTTCTAGGTTTCAGAGGCCTGCATGGCTCAAACTCAAGACAGGTAGCATGGCTCTTGTTAACTTTATTATTATTATTATTATGTTACAATTATTATGACATTTTTGTTGTAAATTAAGTAAAGCCTTGACAAATGATAGGACATGACAAACGGCAGGACATTTATGTAATGCAAAGTACAAGTTAATTGCAAATTGCACTACTGTTTCCAACACTGACTTTTATTGAATTCTTTCATTTTAGGTTCTACCAAGTTTAAAACATCCTACAAAGTAACTTAAAGTTAAACCAACTTCAACTAATAAATATTCAAACCAAGAGTATGCAAACAAATCACATCTAATTTATTTAATACTAGTTAGAAAACTCTCATATAAAATATTAATTTAACTTGAAATATTTCATCAGAACAAGAGGATTCTAGATTTTACTAGAATAAAAATGTAAATAAACTACAGCTTTAATACAAGCAACTTGTAGAACCACAAAAAAAAAAAGAAAAAGCAACTCTTGGGAACAAACCAGCATAATTAATTATTGTCAGATAATATGCAAGAGAAAAATAATATTAAGAACTGATAAACTTCACATTATACAGAAATTTTAAAAATAATATTAAATATGGTAATAGCTAATGTGCTGTATGGTTATATGTTAGCTATAACTAAAACTTAGTTTCTATTATTTATTATTTTTACTAATTTTTTTACAGATGAGAAAACTAAGATGAAGTTATGTAACTTGTCCAAAGTTTCCCAGGTAATTAGAAGCAGAGCTGGTGGCTTGTCTGAGTAAACTTAATCCATTCATTTAATTAATTTTATTGAGCCCTTATTTGCATCCACAAAGTGAGCATTAAGAATATTGTTGCTTAATAAGAAAACATATACTCTGAATATATATAAAAATTGTTAGAGGTGCAATCTGATGGACACTATTTTCCAATTGTACGCTCTTCTCCCTAAGGCCACAATAACACACACACCTACACACATACACATTGCTACTGCCTCCCTGGCCTCGGATGCAGTACAAAGAGTATAATGACCTGGACAGCATTAAGGAATAGATAACATCAATATACAAAAATGTTAAGAGTGTTAACATTTTTATATACAAAATGTGAAAGAGATTCTCCAGTTATTCACTAATTTTTTAAATGTAAATAGACAAAGACATTGACTCCAAACAGAAAGAAAATTGGGGGCAGGGGAGGCGGAGATGTATTATCTGCTTTAAATATATGGTGAGAACCAAACCCATCCACCACATTCCACTACTTTCACCAACTTCTATTTCTAGAAACTCTTGTAGAAAAGATAAAAGTTTATTCTAGGAACTTTCTGAAAGATCCATTAACTATAGAACACATCTTTTTGGGAATGGACAGAGGGGAGGGGGGTTGGGAGGCTGGGAAAATTGGGTGAAGGGTTAAAGAAGTACAAATTAGTAGTTGATGGTCACAGGGATGGGAAGCAAGGCAGAGGGAATGCAGTTAGCATTAATATGATGGCTAGGTGGAGGGCCAGGGAGGGAGGGAGCAACTGGGGGGATTATTTTATGAACTAGATAGATGTCTAACCAATGTACTGTGTACTTGAAACTAATTTAAATAAATAATTTTAAAAAAATAAGCTTTCAAATCCCTCACTTCAAAATTCTCTCCTTGCTGTGCCTAACAATCCTAAACAATTTTTATTATGATCCTTATTCAGTTCTAATCAAGACCTACACTGAAAGACCCACCTTAAACCAGACTTGAAAACTTCATAAATTTGATCTTACCTTTCCAACCTCCAAACTAGCTATTAAGACTGTCAAGATGGTTCTCACTCTAACCACGGTAAGAATAAGCTCAGTTCTGTCTTATGTACAGGTTGTTTGGCAATATTTTGGGGAATCAGGATTCAACAACAGTTTTATCAAATTCACTGGAAAACAGCCAGATCTGTGTTTTTAAATTACATCTGGAATGTATGATTCCTATGATTAATTTTTCTTGGGAAAATCAGAATAAGACATTCTTGTAAGAAGACTACCCAATGGGTAATGCGAAGCAATAGCAGTTTTAGGAAAACCACTCTCTAGTGATGAAAATATGTTAGAATTCAATTAATTAAAATTAAAGAAAGAGAAGACATTTGATTATAATCATCCTTTTTAAGGTGAATGTATCACAAGACTTTTTGTAAGATATCTCTAAATTTTTAGTTTCAAAAAATTTGTTTTTGATGTTGCCTCTCTCTCTCTCTCTCAGGTGAAGAAACAACAGTCTGTATTGAACAGGGTTGAATACTGGAAAAGCCCTGTCTGTAATGTGCTAAAGAAAAAGAACAAATGAAAAGATGGCTATTGCTGAACAGCTGAAAAGATGAAGCAAAAGAGGAGTAAAAAGTCGACCAGTGTGGCTGAAAGGAAGGCAGAGCTGTAAACTGAAACGAAGCACGAGAGTCCTGGAGTCAGGCGCTGGGGTGGGAGCCCATCAAGTAAGGACAACCAATAAATACTGGAACGAGGCAGCTCTCTGTGATGCGACTGGAACAGGAACAGGGATCAGAACCCTGTGTTTGATACCGGCTTTGCCCTTCTCTACATGCGCTCTGAGTCATAACTTTGAGCATATTTGTCATTTGCTGTCAGATTTCAATAAAATGATATTTCAAAAAGAATCTTGTAAATTTTTAAAAAATGCTTTAAGATATAAGTAGTTTACCTGTTAATTGCTATTCCCAATAATTTCATGTTTATAAGTACAAAATATAGGGAATGGCTATTTATTTCAATGTTATCCTGTAACCTTTTTTTCACTTTTTAATTTATATTAGGAATATAGGGCTTAAGATAATTTTATTTCTTCTCAAAAGGCAATAAAAGATAAATCACATTACCCTGCTTATACAAAGAAATAATGTATTTTTCCCATCTCAGATTTTGCACTTTATTCTTTTTCTTAAAAAAACTGCTTAATTTTATACAACCAATTCCATAGTTGATCTAATCTGTACCTAATAATTCTTTCCTTTTATTGTGAAAAATATATCACTTATAATATCAGGAATAAATTTCAAGAAAAGCCAAATTATTTTTATATGCCATTTACAACAGAGAAAGACTTAAAATAGGTTTTATGGCATATGAGATGTCTGAAGATTCTTAAGTTTTATTAGAAGATGTATATATTTTCTTCATCACGTTGTATTTTTGTCAAATATTACTGTGCTGCTGAGGCAAAATATAATCATAAATACCCATATAATACACACTTAGTTTCCACTAAAGTGAAATTCCTCAGGTGATAAAATACCACTATGCACAAAGATAAATGTCTTTTTTGTGTCACAAAAATGTTAAAGCAATTACTTTTCTGAATTTATCTATAAATATAAAATAGACGATGTGGATGTCCACTTAAAGTTTTTAATATATTTACACACAATCTTATCTATCACAATTCTGAAGGGTTTTTATTTATTTCAGTGCTTTGGCCTGATTCAGGATAAACATGCATTTCAACTTCTCACAGGCCAATCAATGAATACTAAAAATTCAACTTTTGTTTAAGATGCATTCAAAATGTGAAAGGTAATCTTTTTTCCTTGATAAATCTAATTAATTCTATCCTTCTCCATGGTGATACCAGGAGAGCCAGAAGCCTGAAAGTGATCCTTCAAATCTCTTTTTATTTCAAACCATTTCCAACTGAATGGGTCAAGTGTCCATACAAATAGCTTTCCAAGCTGGGCCTTTCAAAAAACTTTCTACTACCATGTTGTTAAATTTAATTCCTCATTATCTTTTATGCACCATTGCTATAATCTCCTCAAGATCTTCCTTCATCAAAGCTTACCACTTCCAATATACTCTCTACATTGCTTCCAGACAGGATTTTTTCTTTTAATGATCATCAGATCATTTTCCTTCCCTGATTAAAACTCATCATTGACTACTTCTCAAAAAATAAAGCCCAATATCATATACACAAGATCCTGACTCATCTGGATCCTGTTTCCCTCTTACCTGTATCCTTTTATAGGTGGGCTGTCAATACCAGCACTGTGTTCTGCATATGCCTTTCTGGTGTAGACTGCAATATTCTATAGTACTTATTAATTCCATGCCTGTGGCTTCTCCTAGTATATATACTTTTCCAAGAGAGATACTATGCATCTTTTCAATTTTCAGTCCCATAATACTGGCATACGGTCTTCATAAAAACGTCAATAAATGAATGATTTATTAATCAAATAAGTGAATAAAAAAATTCTCTGGCATATTTTTTATTCTGTCTTGAAAACTGTTCCAATTTTGCGGATTTATCCAATTGGTGCAAAACATGTGACCAAGATGAGGTGGTGGACTGATCGAGGGCTATACCTGTACCTTCAGGCTCCTGGAATTAATATTCCTCTGGACCTCACAGCACCAGGATGCCATGGGACTATTTTCTGGGAAACAAGGTAAGCACAAAAAAGACCTGACTTTCAGACACTTAAAAGAATCCTTATGAAGATGTACCATGTGTGTGGATATATTAGTGTCTTTGTTTGCAAAATAAGAGAAATGTATCTTAACACATAAAAGATGAAGTGGGATGGGATAGGTCATAAGAAGCAATGAAAATATTCTTACACAGTAACTTATGCAGATAGGATATAAGCAAGATTTAGTTGGATACTTTACATTATTCTGCTGGTTTATTAGATTTATTAGTCTTTTTCTTCCCCATAAGCTGAATATCCTGTCAGAAATAAGAGGTTTTTAAAAAGTGTACATGATAGTATCTGAAGTTCTCCATATATGCCTTTTCCCTAAGGCAGGATAGAGGGAACAGATGCGTGTATTAGAGATAAAAATGGAGACAGAGATATATAGATATTGTTTTATAAGACATATATATTTAGGGGAGTGAGCACTTCCTTTAAGCTTAAAAAGAGAATACCTCCCCACCCCCACATATAGATACAATAAGGTATCAGTACTCTGAAGACCTATTTAAGACCTCTAATGCATTTTTAAAAGTTAGACAGAATTTCCCACCATCTCTTCATCTTCACAACAATTTTTAATATGAGCCATTTAATATGAGCCAAATATTAAAATAATGGTTTATATTTATAGGTTTCGAACTAAGTATTAGGCTAAATAATACTATAGAATCTATGGTTGTTTTACCTTTTGAAAGTAAGAATATGTTCCTGATGTTAATATTCTGCATCCAAAATAAAGAATACTGTATTTTTAAAAATATATTTATGATGCCAATGAAAAAGATGGTTATATTATAAACTTGTGAAATTATTATGATTTAGAATTAGCATTTTAGAAGTAAAACAGAATTTGGATATCAACTAGTATTACTTTTTCTCTTTTATGTATGGGGAATGAGATCTACAGAATTAAGTATTCTTTCCCAAAGTCATACTATTGATTAAAAATATGGCAGGCAGTGGACCCATAGTCCCCTAACTTTGGTTACCCAGAACTGAAAACATTTCATCTTGCCCTCTGATCTCTCATGCATTCAACAGATATTTTTAGTGGGTAGTTATTTCTTGTAAGTGTGTTTTCAAGGTTACACAATTTAGTAAGTTTAAAATATAATAGGAATGGATTAGTCAGGTCCAGTTAGGGAATACACATCATCCAACAATTTGAACAGAAACATTTTAATATAAAGAATTATTAGTTATTCTTTAATATAATGAATTATTAAAAGGAGTAGAGTAATAAAGAATCAGCTAAAGAGAATAAAAGAAAATTCTAAAAAATGTAGGAATTGTTGGTAGAAGGGGCAACCCCATATTGCACAGCTGAGGCAGAGCCCAAGACTCCAGCCTCATTAGAAATGGCACTATCTTGGCTCACAGGATAGGAAGTCTGTGAAGTGCCTGAATGGTGACACCTGATGGAAATCTGCCCTCTAGGATGCCAAAGGAGACCAACTATCAGAAAATGCTGAGCCTCAGAACTCACAAGGTGCTAGGAAGCTGCTGGGCACTGGGACTGCTGTCACTGGTTGTTGGAAAGGCTGCTTTGGGTGAGAATCAAGTGCACGTGTGTGCACAACTGCAGTCAGGGAGGCCAGGTAGGCTGCCCAGTAGACGGTCAGCACTATGGCTTATTACACTGTCACCTTCATGGTCTCCCTGTGGGAGTACACACCTTGGACTAAAGAGGGGGTGCTGGGAGGCTGGGAGCAGTGGCCTGAGCTGCGGCACACTCCCCAGCTGCCTGAGGCTCCTGGCTATATGGCTGACATTGCTAGGATGGACAGCTGAAGAAAAAACTGGGGTAGAGGTGGAAGGTAGCAAACAGGTGGAGAAGCACTTCAGATATAACTTTACTTTTTTATGTTTAAAGATTGTCAAATTACATAATATTAATATTTTATTAAATTATTCAGTAATAATAATTGTAGTAACATCTGAATCCAGAAAAAAAAAATATTAGCACTAAACCCCATGGTTCCAGGAAGTAATTTTTTTTAAAACAACTCACTTTCATATTTTTGTTGTGCATAAACATGATTAAAATACTAGTAATAAATTTCTAAAATAAAAATATGGTATAATAAAATTTTGTGAGGTCAGCAGAAAGTGAGTATCAAATCAAGGAATAAAAAAGAATATAAAATTTATTTTAATCAGTTCATATAATTTTTAAATGAGCAATGATGGGAATTGATTTATTATGGTATTTATATTCCATTAGATATCTTTGAAAGTTTATAGAACTTTAACTTTAATTTCTTATAACACACAAAATGTGTGCTATTTTGTGTTTTTTCTTTTTATTTAATCATGGTAAAATAGTTGATCAATTTAACATATGAGAGAAAATATGTAGATTTCAACTTTTTTTTAAAGGGCATGAGCAAAATTTAGAAGATTACTGTTATAGACCATGTGAACTAATAAAGATCTTTGAACAGATGTTCATATAAAGGATTATACTCAATTGATTATATGTATTAATTCATAAAGGACTTCATTGAATTGGTGATATAATTAAACTATCCACTCAAAGTAAACTGCTGAAAATAAAGGTCAATATTTTGTATGCTTAAACAGTCTTGGATAAGAAAATGAACTACACTTTCACAATGTAAACATGTGAAACAACTGAAAATAAACTTGGATAAATGGCATTAAAAATGACTGATTTTCATGCGTTTGCTGAAGATTCTTACCAACATACAAAACAGCATTTCAATTGTGTTTAATCTAGTGGTTTATCAGTCATTAGAAAAGAGACATTTAAAGGTAGAGTTAAAGTAAAATATCCACTTCAAGAACAAAGTAAGTTAGCATTTTATCAGCCATAAAATAAAATTAACATTTTGATTTTATTTTTAAAATCTATAATGTTACTTTTCTATAGGAGACAGGCATTTCTGGTCTGGATTGAAAATAATGTATTTGATGTAACAGTAACCTAGATTAATAGTCCAAAAATGTTACAAATTACACCTTTAGAAAAAAATGAAAATTATTTTTCTAACATAATTAGAATCTGACAAGAGATGAACTTTATTCTCACCAAGCTAAAGGTTTTTCAGGACATTAAAAACATGCAAAAAGTAGAATACTCTGTTTAGAACAACAATGTTTAAAATCTTATGTTTTGCTCTCAAATAAATTTTATAAACCACCAGATATTTAGAACATATTTAAATAAGACATTGGAAAATCTAGTATTACTTACTGCTTAACTATTTAGGTTTCTAACCTCTGGCCCCAACTAAGAAAACTTTCTACATACTACCTTTAAAACAAACGCTAATTTTTTGAAGGATCCTGGGGCTAACAATCTCTGTTTCACAGAGTAATAAGTATTGTTATTTTTGTTTTGTTTTTCTGAAGGAAAGAGACAAAACTGACATGTATAAAATCCAGGATGAATGTCTGAAAACCTGTTTCAAATAGAAAATCTATTTTAAACTTGAAACTCGTTGCACCCTTCACTGCAGACCTGTCTGTGACTAAAAGAGTTGCCAGGCTTATTATCTTCACTAGACACAGACACTCAGAATGAACCACTGGGCTCATTAGATCACACAAAGCAGGGAATATCTTTCAACAATTCATACCAACAAATTATTGAGTCTCCAGAAAACTTGCTGTCTACAAATTTAAGTGGAATAAAGAGTGACACAAGGCCTGAAATAATCAGAGCAAAGCCATGGTTTAACAGATGTTGGACTTCTAGAAGTCAGGTAACTGTCAAGATGAAAGATAGTGAGTTTCTTAATTTTTCCCCCTGTCAAAGTGAAAATGAAAAACATTGTTAGAGTGACATAAAAAAATATGCGTGAACAGAAGAAAATTGGAAGATCTCTTCGATGATGAATGTGTGTGTGTGTGTGTGTGTGTGTATGACAGACAGAGAGAGAGACAGAGACAGAGAGAGACAGAGAGGGACAGAGAGAGACAGAGACAGAGATGGTAGGAACCTTGAAAAATCTTTGAACACTTATGAAGTAAATGTCCATGAGCCTACACTTGGACTGGGGTGGCATTTAATTTCATTTCCTCTTTTAGTCTTTCTTTTTCTTTTGAAAACTGAAGGTGCTTAATATCAGAACAAAATCTTCCCAAACTCCAGTCAGGAGATATTATTTAATTATTTTATTCTCTCTTTTTTTTCTCTTAGTGTAGTGTACACGTGTGCATGCGCACGTGCATGTGTGTGTGTGTGTATGTTTACTCTGAAGGAGAAAAGGTAGGATTTTGCAGAAGTCATTACTTCTTTAAGTACTTTATCTTACATCACTCAAAAGAGCAGAACACCTTTCTTACCACTCAACAACTTCAGAAAATTGGAAGGCTATCCTGTAGACCAACTATAAGAGTCCACTGAGGTCACTCAAAACAAAACAAAACAAAAACGATGTAACCATAATTATGATCAAGCTTCAGACTTGTTGAGCAATGACATGGAAACATGCTACTAAAGTAGATTTTTTAAAAATTTATTTGTTAATTTTTAGAATAATAAATATAACAATAATTTGATTAAATTTAACCTAAATCCATATAAGATCATTTTCACCAAAAATGTACATCTTAGGTGGTATTTTGGTGTCTTTTATCAATGTTTTTGATAGGTAATATCCTTTATAAGAAAGAATAATGGGCTTATGAATAGTAGGTGAGAGTTCCGGTCATAGTTCTGATACTATTCCCATACATTTTAAGAATAATCTACTCCAGGTTGTAAGTCATCTTAAGACAAACTAATTTGAATGCTTAATCTTTTAGTTGTTTTTTACTTTAAAACACTGTATTATTATAAAAATTAATCATCAGCTAAGATATTAGTAAAACAAGCTAAAATAACCAGCCCTACAATTACGTAGCTGAGTGATTTTAGGCATATTACTGAAGTTTGTGGATCCTTAATTTTTTCCTCCAAAATATAATACTGGGACAGAGATCACTAATATTTCACTCCACTTTAACACACATGAAAAATCTAGAATAATCTTATCATTAAAAATGTTCATTCAGGCTGGATTTTTTAACCTCCCTTTGGAGGAGAGAGAGGACTATTAGAATAGAAAGATGTAGGACAGTCATTTGCGATTTATCTATCTATTCATATTCATTCATTCATTTGCTGAGGTATAATTTACAGGAAATAAAATGTACCATTCTTAGGCGTTCAGTTACATGACTTCTGACAACTGTGGACATCTATGTAACAAACGCAAATTAAGATAAAGACATCTCAACCATCCCAGTAAGTTTTCCTATGTCCCCGTTCTTGTCGCTTCTCCCATCATGTAGGCAATAATTTTCTGACCTGTATGACCATGGACTGTTTTTTTTTAAGTCATGAACTTAACATTAATAAAATTATGATTTATGTTGCACTTTATGTCCAGTATCTTTGTCTAAGAATGATGTGTAGATAATATATCTGTATTGTTCATAGTAGTTTGATGTTTTTACTGACCAAAAATATTCCATTAAATAAATGCCACAATTTGGTTAATATTCTCTTGTTGATGGACATTTAAATAATTTACAGATTGGCAATATTATTAACAAAGTTGCTCTAAATGTCACATACAAATCTTTATGTAGATGAAAGCTTTGCTGCTTTTCAGATCATTACACATTTTACTTTATTTATTTTTTTGCTGTGTTGTATTGGTCTAGACTTCCAGTTCTCTGATGAACAGAAATTTAAGAGTGTGCATCCTAGCCTTATTTCTAATCTTTGTGACAGAGAGTGCAATGCCTCGTTATTAAGTATGTTTCGATGTCTCACTATTAAGTATCTTTACACAGTGATTGTGTCCTTTATCAGAATGAAGAAATTTAATCAATCTGTACTTTTCTAAATGACTTTTTAAATGTAAGTTTGCTAAATTTTATCCAAGTTTTACTTGATTTATTAAAATATTCACATTTTTCTCCTTTTCTCTATTACTTTGATCAACTACCATGATTTATTCATTAGTGTCAAGTCAAACTTACATCCCTAGAACAAATTCAATTTGTTCCTGATATATTATCCTTCCTGATATATTATCCTTTCCTGGATTCTCTTTGATAAAATTTATTTAAGGATGTTTCTGTTTTCATGAGAGGTTATGGCCCATAATTTTCCTTTCTGGCAGTACGTTTGTCTGATTTTGGTGCTGGGCTTATAATGTTCTCATAAAATAAAGAATTGTTGCCTTTTTTCTTTGTTTTCTAAAATAATTTGTTTAGTTTAAGCATTATTTCTTCTCTATATGTTTACACCATTTTAAGGCTGAATTATATTATGGGTTGCATGATGTCCCTGAAAAATTCATATGTTAAAGTCCTACCTTGTAGTAAGTACCTCAGTTGTAATTAGTTAACCAAGAATGAAGTAGCACTGGAGTACTGTTGGTCCTTAAATCAATATGACTGGTATCATTATAAGACAACTGTGTAACAGAGACACACACACACTCACACACACACACACACACACACACACACACATACACTCTCACACATACACACCATAGATAATACCATTTGAAGATTAAAGCAGAGATTGAGGTGATGATTCTACTAGCTAAGAGATATCAAACACTGCTGCAAATGACCAGAAGCTAGGTAAGGAGTACATTGATCTTTCCCTCACAACTGTCAGAAGGAACCAACCCTGTTGACACCTTGATCTTGGACTTCTAGTCTCTAGAACTATGAGACAATAAATATCTATTGTTTAAGCCACCTACTTTGGGCCCTTTGTTACAGCAGTCACAGGAACCTAAGACACCATTTTATATCTCTGACTTTATCACACATTATCCTCCACGTCATTCATTTTGTTACAACCTCACTGGCCTCCTTCCTCCTCCAAAAACATCTGAAGCATGCCTCAGAGTGTTTGCATTTTCCAAGCCGTTATTCTTTCCACAGATCTATAGATAGCTCATACCTTCACCATTCCAAGTCTTTACTCAATATTCCATTCTCAGTGAAGCCTAATCTGACCACCCAAATGCAATCTGTTTCTAACATCTTTATCACTAATACATACTGGTTTAAACATCATGGGTTAAAATAATACCTTAAGTTTAATTTCACTTACAGAAAATTTTAGGAAATGCAAACTAATGTGTAGAAACAGAAAAGTGTAAAAAGTCAAGGGTTATCTGGAGAGAAAACTTGGAGAGGGTTGGGAGAGTTGGTATCACAAAGAGTCCTGAGGCAACTTTTGAGAGTGAGAAGTATAGTCATTATCTAGATTATGGTGATGATTTTGCTTGTGTATGCATATGTCAAAATTTATCAGATTTTATCCTTTAACCACACACAGTTTACAGTATGTCTATTATATCTCAAAAGTATATTTCAAAAATGTAGCAGGTAGGTCAAGAACAGAGAAAGAAATACTAGGCTTGGTTGATCATTGACAGTTTGTGAGACACTGTGGTTTCTAAAAAATATTTAGAAGGAAATCATAGGGAAAGTATCAAATAGAAATTGGAAGATGATGCTAAATTTTTTAAATATATTTAAAAATAATGAATTATTACCTCCCAACCCTAATCACATCTCATTTTATATTTAATATTAGTAACATTTCATGTGAATTTTTTAATCTGCTCAGTAATAAAGAGAAAAAATTGATTTTCTTTTTAGGTTTACCTCCCTATTCAAAACATAACACATTTGAGAACAACAAAAAAAAGAAACTGGAAAAACTTAGAGTTCTTTTTATTCTTAATTTTTAAGAGAGGCAATTCATAATAACCTTCAACAGGTTAGAAATATGCTGTGGTACAAACAATGTTTCTGTGCAAGTGTCAAGGACTCAAATGTGATACTCTATGAATCGTTTCCCTTCAAAAATGAATTGAAAAGGCCTGGGCTGAAAATGATTGAGTGAAATTTTAAACAGAAAGAAAAAAATATTATACAGCATAGTAATGTCTACAAATTCAGAAAAGCTAATATCTCTAACCGTGATCATATACCCCAAGTCAAACATTTATTAAGAAATTTAGGGCAAATCATTGCATTGTTAAAATTTACTAAGTAATATCATCTTACTTGTTGATTATTGCTTTATTTTAAGTTCACAGTACCATTTTCAGGGAGAATTGAAAGTTAAAAAATAGACTTACATGCATTTTTTTTTTCTTAGATTTTGAGAGGTTATATTCCATTTCACATTGCCATGAAGACCTTCCCTATGCATTTTTACTAAAGAACAGTTATCTCCTTTTGGAATTATTAGGCCCTGACAGCTACACATAAAGTTGAAATAATGGAATTTGGCATCTGAGAACTCCTTAATCTTCTTTCATCAATATGGCTATAATAATCAAAAATGTCAAGTTAAAATGACTGCAAGCTGCAGACATCTGTCACTTACAATTATAAAAATTTAGCTATGATTACTAAATGTATGCATCATTTCCATGCCTATTATAGAAAGCATAATTATTTGCAAAGCTTAGAAAAATGTGTATCGTTTTACAGTAATTATATGTAAATAAAAAAATATGACACTAATTTAGAAAGAGAATTTAAGATGCTCCTTGATATAGTCAGAAAAATGTGGTATTCACTTATTGATGGTCAAAAGTATGTTATGATACTTGAATAAATGAGAGAACTAGATAATAAAATTCTCTGGGCCCCGGAAGTGGGAATCTCCTCTTTGTTCCTGGTCTGCAGTCATATTAAAACACAAACAAAACAAACAAACAAAAAATTTGACTTATAAAAACTTATGAATCCCAGTGAGGAATTCTGAGAATGTTTTAACATAACTTTGTAATTTTTTTCCAGTTACTTTGCTTTTCTGCTGCTGAGATACACAGTACCTTTTTGAAATTTTATTCTAATTTCATATTGCTAGTGTTAAAATTGTAATCTATTGTTATATGTCGATGTTTTCATATCCGGCAAATTTTTAAAGTTTTTAAATAATTCAAACAGTTTGTCCATAAATAGTTTTTTTTGTTGTTTTATGTAGGCAATCACCATATGAGAATAATAGCAGTTTTATTTCTTCATTTCCCATTTTAAAGCTTCTATTATTGTCTCCTTTTACTGCAGCAGTTTAATTTTTAAAAAGTGTTAGTGGTCATTTGTGATTTTATTTATTCATTTCTAATATAAGAGAATGTTTTTAATAATTCCCAATCAGGTGGCATATGTTTAATAAATAATTTTTTGGAACTGCATTGTTAAAAATTAAGTTGCTCTCTACTGTTATTTTATTAAGATATTTATTATTGTTGTTACTGTTATAAATGATAAATTGAATTCAGCCAAGAACTTGAGTGAACTTGAAAGCAGGTCTGTTTCCAGTCAAGTCTCAGATAAAACCACAGTCCTAACATATCGATTGCCCCATTATGAGACCCTAAGCAGAGGGTTCAACTTGTACTTCTACTCACGAAACCCATGAGACAATAGATTCTTGTTAAGCTCTCTGCCAGTTTATAATATTACTAAGCAGCATAGGTAACTTATCTTCAGTAAACTCTGGCAGTTTTGACTTTGAAGCATTTTCTCTATGTCTCTGAGTAGAAAATGATCACGTGAGAAGAGAGACTGTGAGTTACCTGTCTGTGAACATTGCATATGCACATGTACTAAGAATACCCCAGATTCTCAAGGAACAGATGAGGAAAACAATTCAGCGAATCCAGTGAATATGAGAAAGATTGAGCACAAGACCAAATGCCTCTCACTCAAGTTGAGAAAATTCATATAAAATTTTTTTGAACTCAGAAAAAATAAAGTGCAGCGATAAATCATAAAAGAGCATTTATCCAAAAGAATTAAATAAACTATAAAAAGTTATGATGTCCTTTAGGGTACAAAGTTACATTCCTCCTATTCTCTCATGGGTCTCATAAGTAAATCGACTTCGGCTACTGAAAAATGAATCCATTTCTGTACATACAACTTGTAATTACAATTTAAATTGGGTATTCTAAAATGTGATTCATCATTGATAGCATAAACTTTGTCAATATTGATATTTCTTTATTATTTAATTCAATTTCAAGAACAATTTTTTGTGAAATTATACTTATGAAACTATTATTGGTTTCTTTTTATTAATAATGTGATAATTAGCATTAATATCATTAATATTATTATTTGTTTTAAGTCTTTGAATCCTCATCCTATTGTCCGCTCTTTATAATATCCCCTGGAACCAATTCGATTTGGCAATATCTTATTTCTTCTTGAAGTTCAGAAAAAGAAATTCTGGTATTAATTACAATTTTTCACTTTTTAAGTATATGTTTCATAAGACCCTCACTTTCATAAGGCCCTCAAAGAGTACTATTCTAGCCTCAACCTGATATATTTTTTTCTGCAGTTTATTATTTTCTAAATTTATTCCTGCAGTTTGTTATTTTCTAAGAACAACAAGGAGGCAATAAAGCATATGCTTTCTTCATTAGAGATACATAATATAATTTTTTCCTTTCAGATCTCAATTCTGTTTCTCTATTAATAAACCCCTAAGCAATTTTTATTCAAAATTTATGGTCTGATTTTCATCTAGTTGTCAGAATATAATTTTATAATTAACACTTACTGCCTTCTCTGATTTCCATGAAGTTAGAAAGACAATTATTTTCATCTGAACTTTCATCTTTTCATAGAGGTGCCGAGGAGTTTCTTTTTATCTTGACAATTCGAGGTTTGCTGCTTTTATACCTTTGTTTTAATATGATCTTGAGTTAAAAGAATGAAATAAAAATAGGAAAATACTGTTGCTTTCTCTGTATCAATTTATATTACAGATAGGTTTGTAAAGATTGTTTTCCATACTGAGTTAAATTAAGCTGAAAGAGTAATAATTTTGAGAATCCTACTTAAATAAACATTATTAACGTAAAACAATATTAGCGTAAAAAAAGTGTTTGCTTGCACTTTTTTATACACCCTCAAAGTTTCTTTTTCAAACTCAAGCTCTATAATTTGAAGGATTACTTTTCATTATATTTTTCTGTGTAGTTTTACTTCTGTTTTGTATTTATTGATTTAAAATACAATATCACCTAAAGATAAGAGCCGTTAAAAGCATATTAAGTCTCTTTGTTGCCACATTTTTAGCTATGCCTTTTGCCTTTACTTGACCAAAACATTACAGGTGGAGCAAAGAGGTCAGTTCTGCCTACAGAAGTGTTTCCTAACATTAGATTCACATTGCAATCATCTTGGGAGCATTAAATATAATGCTCATTCTCTTTTAGTTAGTTTGAGGTATGGCTTGAAAATTGGAATTGTTAAAAGTTCTCCAGGTATTCTAATGTATCGCCAAGGTTGAGACCCACTGGCTTAGAGTAACACAATTTTCATATGAAATTTTCCGAATAGCCAGGGAATTCAAATAACTTAAAAGGTATAAAATTTTGTTTAGTTTATATTCTCTGTAATTCTTGGCATTTTATGATGACTTTGTATCTTTTTTTTAAGAGAGAGAAATAATAAAAAAAATAGTTTAAAGGTTCTAAACTACAGGTCAGCAAATTCTTTACATAAAGGTTGGACAGTAAATATTTTAGGCTTTGCATTCCATACAGTCTCTGCCACAATTAACCTCTGTAGCATGAGAGGAGCCACAGGCAATATGTAAATAAATGTTATCCAATAAAGTTTTATTTTCAAAAATATGCAGTTGACCATATTTGTCCTGCAAACTATAGTTTGTCAACCCATGTTCTAAATTCTTCCTCTTTTGTAAAAAACAAAAAAACAAACAAACAAAAACCACACTTAAATTCTACAAATAAATTGAGGACTGAGTAATTGCCTACTTCCTCATTAGTCTCTTATAAGGTCCATTTTTTTTTTTATTTCTGAAAACAAACTATTATAATACATACCTAATGTCTTCATATTCCTATGAATTAGGTATTCCTTCACTTCTATTAACTTTTAAAACAATAACAAAATTCAAGTTGTGAACAGAGGGAAATAAAACCATATTTCTATCATCTCTATCCATCCTATATATCATCGTTGATATATAAAATGATAAAATGAGATCATTTTATTCCTAAACTTCCCAGGTTTCAAAAACAAGGGGACTATAAATTCCATACTATATTCAGCAGATAACTAACACAAAGTTTGATTTGAATCTTTTTGAAAACTTCTTTGCCTCTACTTAACATGTTTAATGTATTCTCTGCCTTTCTGAATATATGAAATGCAAGAACTTTTTTAATGCTCTTTCCTGCTAATTCTAATATCTGTGCCGTTTTTAAGTTTGTTTTTATGGCTTTATATTATGCTAATTATGGATTCCACTTTCCTGCTTCTCTGTATACCTAGTAAAACGTGATGGAATATCAGACATTGAGAATTTTACTTTTGGATTCTGGATATGTTTTGTATCTCCATTCATATTTTTGAGCTATGATCTGGGTTGCAGATAAGTTACTTGGAAAATGGGTTCTTTTGGATCTTGCTTTTAGTCCTTTCTTTGTTAGCATTCAGCCTAGAGCTAATTATTTCCCACTATGAAGGCAAAATCCTTTTGAGTACTCTATTGAATATCCTTTAATTATAACCTTGCCTTTCTGTCTTGGGAAAACAGGTACTATCTCTAGCTTTAAGCGGGCTCTGGTCCCTCATTCTTTTCAAATGATATCTCTCTCCCTGCTTTGGCATCAAGTAGTTTCCTCACATGTACGTGTGATCAGCACTGTGAATTACTGGAGTAGGGCAGTCTGCAGATTTCCAGTGTTCTCGATCTAGCTCTCCTCTCTCCAGTATCCTGTTCTCCAAACTCTGCTTGGTTTCTCTGGATAATTCACTCTGTACTTTCAATTCAAGAGCTCACCGGATTCCTATCTTGATTCTCCTCCACTCCACTATGACCAGGAAAAGGCGGTACGCTGGGGAAATTATAAAATATACTTTCTTTGTTTCCCATCTCTCAGGAATGACTATCTTTTGTTGCTTGGTTTTCAATATTTTGAAAACCACTGTTTCATATATTCCATGGGACAGCAAGCTATGGCAACAGGACAAATTGATTTATGCTCATTCATTTCCATAAAGCCTATGACCAACTTTGAGATATAACAGCAGAGTTGAATAGCTTTAACAGAAATTTCATCTCTCACAAAGCTGAAAATATTTTCCATTTGGACCTTTACAAAAAAAAAAAATTTCCAAGTTTTGATATATAGATTTTATCTTGGTTTGTTTGTTTGTTCGTTTGTTTGTTTTCAGATAGGGGGATAAATCTCGACTCTGTTACTACATCTTGGCCACAACAGAATTAAGTTCATTCTTTATCAACACCTCCTTTGGCTATCTTAATTCTTAATATGGATTTATGTCAATACCTGCAAGTATTAACGAGAGAAAAGCAAAATGCATGTATATTTTCATGCTTAAAAGCACCCAACACCAACTCAGGAGCCCATCTTATAGAATAATTTGAAACATTGCTGCTTTACTTTATCACAAATATTTTACTGTCTAGACAAATTCTTAATATCCAAGATAGTAGATGATGCTGTGTTCTATTATAATACTTAAACTTTTGAGTTCTGTTCAGTTGAAATTTGATTCCTGAAAAATATGAGGGTTCTGTTAACTATTTCACTGTTTTTAAAAAGTTTAAATTAATACAAAATATGTTCAAGTATTCTTCTTAATAGCATAGCATAATAATATATTAATGGTAACATTTTATGTATTACCGATTTGTGAAACATTTTCCTTGAAAATTTTTTCTTCTTAAGTAACTGAAAGTAAGTCTAATAAGGTCTGTACTGCTATTAAGAAGCCCTTTTTGCTGAAAAACAATACTATCATTAATTACTTTTCTCCATCGTTTTCTGGCCTACTTGAATATGAATACTAAATTTCTAATACTTCTCTCGAATATATCATGAATAATTTTTCTGGATGATTAACTCCTGCTATTTTTAATTACCTTTCTTTATTTGGCTTCCTAATTTTTATCCCTGCTATAAAATCTTGGGAGCAGCCTATTTTCTTTGTTAATGAGTAAGCATATGCTCTAAGTATATACTGTCTTTAAAATAACTTAACCTATTATATTGCATGCCGATTTTGACTATCAAACATTAGAGAATCCCAAGACTTTTTTCTTCTACTAAATAGCTTTGTCAAAGCATAATTATAAGAGTTCTGATTAAACAGCTTGTGGTGTGAGTGAAATTCCTTGAAACCCTAAGATGAATGTGTACAGCCATATCAAGAATTGTTAGGGCAATCGACTCAGATCAACCTCAAAGCAGTAAAATAACAAATTATTTTCTGGTAGTACCTGCTGATGAGGCAAACTGACATTACTGATTTATTTGAATAGACATGTCATTCTGAGGTAATATTCTTAAAAGCTTTATTTAGACAATCAGTATTTCACTGCCCACCGAGGAGGTTTTTGAAAATGTGAGGAAACATTTGTGATTGACAATATTGAGGAACAGACATGGTTACTATGATTTGGTGGCTAGGACCAGAGATACAAAATAAGTTGCGGCAAGGGGGAAATTCCTGTCTCAAAGAGGAATTTGTTCCCTTCCACGAGGCAACGAGGCCCATGTGGAAATCACTGATACGAGTAATGCATGCTTGATAAACCAATGTGCCATCACGTTCCCATGACCCTGCTTCTTTGAAAACACCAAAGTGCTGTGTTTTCAGGCATGAAATAATTGAAAATTGACAAATTTACCTTACACTTTTTTATGGTCAAATCTCTTAGAGAGAAGCACTGATTTTTCACTTTGTGAATTTCTATGAAGAGATGTATTTTTTAAAAAAATATGTAGCAGGAACACTTCCAGGTTCTCTATTAGATAGAAGAAATGACATGTTCAGAAGGAAATGAGCATGTGCCTTTTTTTTTTTTCCTTAGATTTTCAAATCTACCTGTTAAAGGAATGAGTTCTGGTATATCTCACATGTAGTAATTTTGATATTATTTTCCTTCAAGGGAAGCTGGCAATTTTGGTTTAGGCTTAAATGCTGGGGTTTGGAATTGAAGTCTATTTAGCTAAAGATTATATTTTCTACTTCACATATTCTAGTTCAACTTTTGTAGGAAAAACAAATATGACTGATTTGTAGCAAAACAGACAAAAATAATTTAATTCGTGGAACTTACTTTCTACTGGAGAGTGACAGATGATAAACTCAATAAGAGAATTATATAAGATATTAGGAGGAGATGGGAGCCAGCAATAAATGTAAGACATGGAAGATGAATATGCAGATGAGGGTTAAGGGGTTGTTTTTATAGACAGCATGGCCAGAAAAGGTCCCATTGAGAATGCAGTATTTGAGCAAAAACTAGAAAATGGTATGAGAGCAAGCAATTTGTATATCTGGAGGAAGAGCTTTCCAGGTAGAAAAAATAACAAGTAGAAAGGTTTTAAGGCAGGATCCTGGCTAGAATACCAGAGTAACAGCAAGGTGGGCAATGTACCTGGAGTGGAGCTTACAAAGTGGATAAGAAGGGTAAGAGGTCAGAGAGGAAATTGGTGGGGGCGGGGTCAGATAATGCAGATCCAAGGAGATGATAGTATGTGCAGTGGTTTTCACTTTGAATGATGCTGGGGAATAACTAAAGGAACTAAAAGTGACATGATTTGATTTTGTGTTTCAAAAGGAATAGTTTCATTGCTAAGTTGAGAATAGACTATAGAAGTGTAAAAGTGGAAGCACAGAAACCAGTTAAAAAGGTATTGAAAGAATATAGCTAACAGAGGATGATGTCTTCATCCCCAGGGTAAAGGTCCATATAATGATGGTACAAAGTGGTATTATATTAGATATATTTCAATGAATCATGTATGGGATACGTGGGCCCCAGGCCTGGCTGGTCCCAGGTCTAGCTGTGATCCAGGCTCGGGGCGAGGATAGGACCCCGGATTTAGAATGTTACATTAGTATAGTAGGGTGCCTGCACCTAACATATATAAACATAACTCAGCTTACTGCATTATGCATGTGTGACAGAATGCCCCTACTGTACTCTGATATATGTGGAGCCCATGTGGTCCCCTAATGAAGCAGAGTGTGTTCCCCACAATAGAATCACACTCCCACAACAGAAGCGCGCTCCCCGCAACAAAGTTGGCACCCACCATTTCATTCTCATGTCAGCCCCTCGTACATTCTTCCAACTGGGCGTCTCACCACCGAAACTTTCCCTTCTCGATCAGCTCGGAGCTGACAGAATATAAGAAATTTAAGAATGTTTCTAATTCTAACTGTTTATCATCTATCTATTACCTATCTATCTATCTATCTATCTATCTATCTATCTATCTATCATCTAGCTATCACCTGTCATCTATCATATATCTACCTACCTATCATCTATCTATCTAATCTCTTTTCATTCACTCATTTACTTACTTTTCTTAAGCAATTAGAAGACTGGCGCCACCATTAATGAAGGTGGAATAGAGCACAGGTATTAAGGAGGAGAAAGAACTAAAGGTTCAGTTTTGAATTTCAGTTTTAAAGTTGACTTTAAAATTTCTACTGTTCATATGAGTAGTGATGTAGTGTATGCAGTGGGTACTGAGGTTCAGGGAGAAATGTAGGTCGAAGGCATAAATTTTGGAGCTATCAGTACCTAATATTTTATTTATCAAGCTATGAGACTGGATGTGATCCAAGAGAGTGAGTGTGAATATAAAGGTCCAAGGACTAAGCCCTAGGACATCCCTGTGTTAAAAGGTATGAGGAATGAGGAGAAAGTCCCAAAGGAGAATTTAAAGAACGGCCAATGAAACAGGAGGAAATTAGGAGACTTTGGTGCTTCAGGTCCCAGTGAAAAATAATTCTAAACCCAAGAGGGGTTTAATATATGAAATTTACTTGTTCTAAACCCAAATTTACTTGTTCTCCATCCTCTTAAACTTCAACACACTGAACTATGTCTGGTACTCCATATGCCATTTATGCACTAGAATTACTGTGGAAGAAAAGTGAGGATGATGAAACAAGACTCAAGAAGAAAAGCATTAAAGGTACGTAAAAGCTTATGAAGATGTAAGTAAAAATGCTCATTAACAAAAATAATAAATATGGCAATAAGCCTGGTTTCCAGATTACTTTTCATAATACTGCTGACCTCTTTGTAGAGGCTTTCACTTGAATCACAATTGCTCCCCCCTCACAAAACTGAAAGTGTATGTCACATTTCCAAATGAAATGAAATGAAAGGGGCCAATGAACATATAATTAATCTTAGGAATGTTGACTCAGATACTAAAAAGTAAATTACTGGACAAGTTATTAACTTATTCATTCATATATTCATCCAACTAACATTAATCATTTATTTACTATGTTCCAAATAAAAATTTTATGAGAGCAAATAGGACTGAGCAGAGGCAGGGGTGCAAGGTAAGGCAAACTGACAATGTGACCTTTCGGCTTTGATTTGAAGAGTGATAAAAGAATTTCTAGGGGAAAAGCCAAGCCAGTGGGCAGAGCTGGTAATGGAGGGAGCATGCTGGCATAGGAAAAGTCCACAGAAGACAATGATGAAAGTGTCCGAATCGTCAGAGCGAAAGTATAATCTTCAATAGCACAATGGTTAGGGAAGGTGACAAGGTTGACAGAAGACAGAGTTAGAAAAGCAAATTGTGGAGAGATCATGAAAGGTCTTTTTTTTTTTTTTTTGTCAAGCTATGATTTTGGATTTTATCCTTTAAGTTATGGACAGATTTTTAAGCAGAGATATGACATGATCAACTTTGTTCTTTATAAAGATAACTTCAATGGCTCTATAGAGTCAATTTATTCGGTTAGGAACAAATATCAATCAAGCTGGCTGTTTGGCATCATGTAGACAACATAACTGGTTGATTGACTGCGTACTTCACATTTTCAGCCAGTTGTTTTGACATGTGTATTCATAACCTCAGAATAAAAACGGTATTTTTAGCATGCTTGATTTAGTCCATAATTCTTTATGGCAGTTATCTTTAACAGTTAATTCTATCAAAAAATTACAAGTACAAATCTCACATATTTATTATTTTGATAAAGATAAGCATTGTGAAGTGCATGAGCTAGAAAATAATATTAACAACTGAACAAAAAGTGATACAGTTAAGACTTTTAGAAAATATAATCACATACTGTGTTAAATAGTGGAAGTTAAAGTTGATGGAACAAGAATTTTAGGCTGTATTTTATGTCACCAACTGATATAATCATGAACTTCTTGCCTAGTAGTAAATGGGTAATTTATTTATTTTTATCCATAAAATGCAATGCATTTTAAACTGATCCATGTTTTCTTGCATAATTTATGACAAGAAGTCAATTCGAGCAAGATATTATGTTGAACATCAGGAATAAGAAAAAGTATTACAAAAGAGATTTAAATCAAACTTGACATAGATATGAGCTTGATGTTAATTTCTGTGTCTCAGTGAGAGTTACAGGCATAAATAACAGCCAAGTTCTCAGCACTTTTCAGTTGAAGAAAACAAAATAATTTGGGAGTTTATTCCCCTCATGGTGTCCCATATCATCAGAATACTGAACTACACATGAATAGATGGTCAGTTGGTAGAAATGAGAGGGACTTTGTAAAAAAACATAATAAATTGGATTGGATGTCTTCAAAGTTCCCTACCGACCCTCTCCTTTCCTTATTTATTCACTTAATAATGAGCAAAACGTTTTACCTGCCATTTCTCCAGTAAGGTATAAACAAACAAAAAAAAACATTGAAATAGAAATTATTCTAGTGCATAATGTTTCTGCTATTTCAAACAACTTTAGCCTCTAAAAATTTGGAGTGAAGCTCTACCAGATTATTTGGATGAAGTCATTGTTAAACAAACAAAATATAAGGCTCTTATGGAAATAAGGCATATAGATGCCAGAGAAGAAAACATTAAATTCTCACTGCAAGCATATATTCATATGTCTTAATAACCCTAAATGTATTTAAGACATGAATAAGTAAGGAGACCACAAGCATTTGATATTCACTCAACTTCTTATCACTGGCCTTAGTCTCTTAATACTATACAATGCCTCCTCTACTACATTTTAGAATTAGGCTGGCAAGATAGTCCCAATTTATGTCTGTTGGCTGGCATAATAATTAATGGCATTCTGTTTTCCTCTCAAACACATCTCAGTTAAGATGATAAATTATATGATCATCTATTTATAATTTGTGACACCTTCTCTAGCATTTTTTCTTGGCCTTTACTTTTTTTCTAAGGGCTTTGTATATTCTCTTGTGTTGGAGAGTCAGCACTGACATCTTTCACTTTCAGTTACATATACAATTGAAGTAATAGTTTTCTTTCGGAGGGAGCATGGTGAAGAGGGTGTATATACATTTAATATATTAATATATTAATTTAAAGCATATCCTTGGCAGCAACATGCATGAAATACCAGAATCCATCTGTGGATTTTACAGTGATAATTGACAGGTGCTGTAACTCATAAAATGTTCACAGTCCACAGAAACGAAAAGAGCACCAGATGCGACTTGCCCAACAAGAAACCTCAAAAGCTATTCCCTCTGTATCTGCAGAAAATTACCAAAAATATTTATTGTGGAACATTATTTGTTATGGTGATAGAAAGTATGTGAATTAGAAAAGAATTGAAAAATACACACACACACACACACACACACACACACACACACACACACACACACAACATAGCCCATTTAAACTCCCCAGAATTATTAACCTATGCATCTGGCCTGATAACGTCATATTATCTAAGACATAAAAGACATGTTAAACATAATATACTGACTTTGTCCTATCAGTAGATGAGGAGATAGCTCTTATACTACAGCTGCTGTCATTCCCCAATCTGCTTGAGTCATTTCACTAGGTCGTTAAAGCAATAAACATTATTTTCATCGTTTTGATTATATTCGTTATAATTTCAAATTGAGTACTGCAATTTTTTCATAACTCAATATAACATCTAAAATTTATATTTTTAATATCGATTTGCAATGTGTTTAGTAAAAATCCTCTGCTTACATGACCCATGTTTTCTTGCATGTTGCCTACTTTTTCCATTGGAGACCTTACTATATTAATCATAGTTATTTTAAACACCCTAACAATTACAAAATCTGTCATATCTGAGTTCAGTTCTGATGCTTACTTTGGGCCTTCTTCATTTTCTTCTAGCTTTTCAGCATGGCTTGAAATTTTTGAATTGAAAGGTGGGAGTTATATATCAGCTAACAGAAGCTGAGGTAAGTAGCCTTTACTTTGAGGTTTGTGTTAATTCAGCTGGCAGTTGGGCTGTGTTTAATGGTTGCTCCAGCTGTAGGTGCCAGGGGCTTCATTTTCTCCCAGGGTCCTTGTTTTTGTCTTCCATGTTGTCTTTTGGTTTTCCTGAGAACTCTTTTTTAAATAGAAACTGAGCCTTGCAGCTCTTTTCGATGTAATCTACTGTTATTATACCAGAGTCCTGTTAATGTGGTGGTAAGAAGTGAGGTGGGGAAGCATTCTATAACCTTTTTTCAGTCTTTGTTTGTCTGTGCACCTGGCTTGTTACCTTCGGCGAGTTTCTTTGATTTTTTTCCCCCTAACTTAGGAGAAACAGGAAGGCTAGAGGGGGTTGGAGTCAGGGAAATGCTCTTTCTCTAGAAGATATTTTTCCCAAGAGAGGTGACCTTTATTATGAAAAACGTTCTGAATTTATTTCAAAATGATTCATTTGCCACTCCACTGCCAGAGATAGAAAGTAATTTTTGTTTTGGCTCCACACAATGTAAACCTGTGAGGTTCATGGAGGTAAAACCCATAAAGCAAGACCCTCCCTAAGACCTTGGCCTCAAGGAGATTCTCACCTTCACCTTGGTCCACACACAGCCTCCATTGATTTGTCCATATTACTATTTCAGTGTTCCTACCGTTTATGACTCCAGCGGAGCTTCTGCTCTGGGTAAAGTGATCTAAATTCTAATTCTCTGCCTATTTCTCCAGATTTCAAGGTGACTTTACTCTGTGACCTTTAATCTATGATGGGTTCAAAAAGAAAAGTCACTGATTTTCAGTTCGTACAACTTTTTTTTTTTATTGTTAGGAGAGCAATGATGACTTCGTGCTCTTTACATGGCAGAGCCAGTCAGCATTTCCTCTAGATTTTTCAATAAAGCATATTGGACTTACTTTTCTTGAATTACCTTGGTACTTGCACAAGGAAAGCAGTTGTAAAAGTTGTACTTCGGGCCCTTATGGAGGGTTTGTCTCTGGGTAGGTTAAACTCTGAATACAATCATCTCTTTATACAATAATAGATCCACTTCTGAGACCAAAAGGCTGCTTGCTTTTCTCAATTGTTATTGGGTGGGGTTCTATCCCCGCTGGGGAAACTGAGGTTTACAGAGGGTAAATAGAACCATGTACTTGCCTACATTTTCCAGTTTTAAATATTTTGTTAGTAGTATGTTTCTTTCATAAATTAAATAAACTTTGACAAATGTGATTCACAAATAAAACATTCAGTGATTATTTTACTAGATGTTGACTTTGAAAAGGATGGTTTTCAAGTAAGTAATATTATATATTTTATAATCTACTTATACATATATACATATGTATATTCATATTTTATATTTGAAAAAATATCTGATGTTAACTTATTGATAAAAAATTATGAAAAGAATCTTTAAAGTATTCTTAATTTTGTTTATCCTTTGTTTTTTCTTATTAAACCTACATTGAAGTCATTTTGCCATGTTTATATAAGCACAGACAGTTGCTTTGGCAAATATTTAATGTCACAGATTTCAACAGAGAATTAGAAACTTCTATTACTTCTAGTAAAACTTTTTGTCCTATACCCAAACATCTTGGTTATTAATTCTGTCAACACTGATATATTCTGTCATCTCAAAAAGTTACTAAAGTTGAATTTACCTCATAAACAATAAAAAAGATAAAGAGTACATATCATAGAAGGGAAGTTGTGTTTAAATAGGAATACATTTTCAAATTAGTAATCACAGTAGACAATGCTTCATTAAAAAACATAAAGAGATTTATGTTAATATTTTGAAATTACTAATAGATAACCTTCAAGTATTTAGAAATATGTCATGGAAATTAATTAACTATAGTGCAAGAACTCTAGATAAGCCTTCTAAGTAAAAAATACACCTCAAATAGTCAACCAAGATGTCAATTTAAACTTGACACCATCACAATTTTAATTTTCCTTGTAAATGAACTTTTTATCAACAGAGAGATGAGAGAAAGTAGAAGTATTGTACATTAATTGTGTTTGTTCTTAATAAAATTAAATAAACCTTTAGTTTTCATATTCTTCCTAACAGAGTTTTCTTTTTTCTATTTTATTTAAATCTGTTATTCCACTTACAAATTTTTGATATACAGTCATGTAAATTCTAAACTTAAATAACAGTAATATTTTCAGTACAAACTTCAGTCAGGCAACAATTATTTATCAATAGCCTCCTATGTCCCAAGGTAGTTCCCAACTTTTTTGGCACCGAGGACTGGTTCTCTTATGAGAATCGAATGTCTGATGATCTGAGGTGGAGCTGAGGCGGTGATATTAGCACTGAGGAGCAGCTGCAAATACAGAGAAGCCTGACTGGCTTGCTTGCCTGCCACTCACCTCCTGCTGTGCGGTCAGGTTCTTAACAGGCCACAGACCTGCCACCGGTCTGTGGCCCTGGGATTGGGGACCCCTATTCCAGGCAAGGAGGAATTAAAAATGAATAAGACAAATTAATTGATCTTTACTAAATACAGAAAGTAAATTTTTTCTTAAGTGCTCACTAAACACGTTTTTAATTATTATATAACTAGCCCAAAAAGCTCAGCATGGTTCAGAAATTAGAAATTACATAGAATGTACTCTTACACCACAATACAATAGTACCAGACGGTAATGAAAACATTTGAGCAAATTCTACCACTCCTCCACAACCAACACTAAAACCACTTGAAAATTAAAAATCAAAACTAAAACACTACCACAAACATCTGCTGAGTCAATAAAAAATAACAGAACAAAGAACTTATTAAGTAACAGAATGGAGAACGCTGTGTATAACAACTTGTAGGTTAGTTATTTTCTGTACTAAGTAGTGATCCATAAATATAAATGTTGTTTTTGGAAAGATGATACAGAGGAAAAAATAAAGGAGAACCATACAGCATAAATGATTAAATATAGATTAAACTCAATTATTTAGAAAAAGAATATACAAAAATCAGTAGGCAATAAGTAGAGAATAAGAATGCTAAAAGCATTATTAAGTAAATTAAACATTTGAGAAACAGTAGGATTGCTATGATTTAGTTACCCGACAAAAGCCAATAAACTTTAGAAAGGCCTTGGGTTTCCAATAAAAATCTTAAAGAAAGAAGAAGGAAATAAAGAAACTTAAAAATAACTATAACTTAAATACACATGTATTGTGTATAGTGTATGTATGTGGTGTGTGTTTGAAGAAATGTTCCCTAATTTTTGGTAGAATCACACGTTTTTTATTTTATCTAAAAAAGAAGTTTAAAATCTGGTAGCAACAGACTTAAAAATATTGCTGTCTTTGACTTGGAAATATAATTTATAGAAATATATCAAAAATACACAAATGTAGTCAAATTTTAAGCAAAAGTGTTTATGGCATCATTTTATAGCAAATACACTACAGTTAATATAGCATAAATACATAATAGATTTAATATCTATAAATAGTAAATTTTACATTAAAAATAATATTCAATAGCCAAAATTTTATTGTAAATTTTACATAAAATAACATCATAAATTCCAATTTCATACAATGAAAGTGAAAGTATATTAAAATGGTTTATAGCAATGTTTGAGAATATATTTTGTTAATGAAATCTGTCACTGTTACTCATGTTTATATCCAAAAGAGTGAATCAATATATCTGCCAGGATTACATGATGAGTTTATTTTATTTTTATTAAATTTACTGGAGCGACATTGGTTAATAAAATTATATAGGTTTCAGTGTACAATTCAATAATATGGCATATGTATATTGCACTGCGTGTTCACCACCCAAAGTTAAATTTCCTTCTGTCACCATATATTTGACCCCTTTCACCCTTATCTACCTCCTCCATCCACCCCTTCCCTCTAGTAACAACTCAACTGTTGTCTGTGTCTATGAGTTTTACATGGTGAGGGCAACGCATCATTTAGTGAAATCTGACACCTAATGAAGGTTTTTATTCTCTCCAACAAATCTCTGGGTATTCTAACTATTACTTAGTCACTAAGTGTATAACTCAAAATCAACATGTCAATAACAGAAATATTCCCACCTAAACAATTTTTTTGAAGAATAGATGTTGGTAGATGCTCAGTATTTTACTTATGTCTATTAATTGAATCCTACTTACTACCAAATATTTATTTAAATGTTTAAAACTAAATTGTTATACAAAAAAATAAAGTCTAGATAACAGCCCATGCCTACACTTTTCTTTTAAGGTAAGAAATGTAATTTTCTTCAGTATGGCTTTATTAATTAATGTTTCTGCATCAAAGTCATATTTGGAGGCACTTAATCATTTGCCAAAGTTAAGTTATTCTGAGTTGTTCAATTTCTCATTGCATTAAGGGTCTTTTAAAATAAATTAATAATAATAATCTAAGACACAAGTATACATTTCAACATTAATAGTTTATTGGTACACCCCCAAAATATGGTGACCATCACAGTATCATTTAACTACTATTATTACCCCATATGATTATTTTTTAGAATATAATGGATAAAGGAAAAAAACCACTAATATAGTTTTAAAAAACACTAATTATTAATGTGTACCATTAAACATATGCTCATGTGTACGCACACATTCTGTTTAGTTCTTTTAAAAATTTTTAACCTGATTCAGGAAGAAAATATTAAAACTAAAGGCACTGCATTTAAGTTTAAATAAACATTCTCTGGAAAAATACTTGGAAGAACTTTGAAAACAGTTTGTGAGGTTGTGTGAAGCCAAATTTAGATGTCAATCTACTTTAAACGACTGTGATGGATAATCACAGAACTTACCTTGTTATGGTGTTAAAATTAAGTACTAACAATATATATTTTTAACATATGGAATTGTCTAAAGCATTTTAATCACCTGTTTCATCGTATGACAACAACATAATCTACATTTATTTTGTTTTATTTGTTTTATTTGTATGTAAAATAAACATTTTAAAATATCTTTCTCGCTTAAAAGCAGATATAAATGCTAATATACTGGTTTAAAAATATATTATTAAAATAAGATAGATTGGCATAGTTAATAAATTTATAATTTAGAAAAAGAGATCAGTATAAATAGCCCAGATCATTATCACTCAGAAAATAAACCACATTAAATATGAGAAGTTCACTAGAATTATAAAAGCTTTCCAAAGAAAATTTCCTCCAGTTCTGTTATTCTCTAAGCAATTTAAATATACTTTTGAATCCATTACACCTACACTTATATTGCGTAGGTCATAAAAACAACTTGGCATCAAGCAAAGTTTTATGGAGTTTACTATGGCATTGCTGTCCAGCAACCTAACTTTAGTTTATTTTAGTATCCTAAGTAACAGCTTTCCTTTTACATAATCTCTAGTACCATAAATTTTTTCTGCTTAAGAAATAATAAAATAAGCTAAGTAAATTGTGAAATATATATCATGTTATCTATGAATAAAATCAACTCATAAAAATGCTCAAGTACTTAAAATGACAAAAAAAAATTAGTTGTGTGAATCTTCTAAACTCAAATTTAATGTTAAAAAAGTACTTTTACTGAACTTGAATATGGCATTGAAACGTGAAAAACTATCATCACTCCATTTGTTTTTATGAGTATAAAGTAATTTTATATTACCAAATATATAAAGTAGATGGAGGTATAAAGTAGTTCCTCAAAGCCTGAGATATCTCTAAAGTTTAACATATGATGACAGGGAAAAAAGTGCATACTGACTTGCTAAAGCCATTTTTTTCTATTTGACATTCAATGTTACTTCATCCCAAAATACTGCAGTTCAATTTCTTTATCAGGTTTATGAATTGTATATACATTGTTATAAATTTTGACAACTACAACTTCTGTTTTATTGGTAGAATATTATAAAAAATTTGTTTAGATGTGATCATAGGTTTGATACCTTCCATATCAAGTATATTTCTGCTCTATAGGCTTCATCATTTATTAGGAATATTGCTTTTCATCACAATGTTGCATTACACAATTTATGTTCTAGAGTCACAACAAAAATTTACCTTCAAGTTTGCCACAACCAGTCCGCGTTCCATGCCATTATATGCAACTTTGTCCTACAGATTGTGGCAACTGTTTTTCTACTTTGATGGATGGTCTCATGGGGCATTTTGGCTAACATCCGTTTATCAGATGACTATCCTGGGATTACCAAATCTTAGCCTCTCAGCTCTTACATTCTGATTTTTTTCATTTTCTTTTTTTTTTCAGTATAATGGGCCAAGTTTTGATCATCTATGATGGAATTCTTATGATAGTCTCTAAGAATTTCTTTTTCTGCTTTGCAAGTCTTTATACAAGATTAAGTCAAAGAAGTCTGTGTAGTATAATCATCTGCTACTCATTTCCCCTAACTTCTATACAGTTTCTTCTACAGTGACCTTGTAGCTTTATAAAAGCAATATCTTTGAGTAGCCACCTAAGTTGATTGAACTTCTGGATGAGATTCACTCTACAGAGGAATATGCATGTTATTTATTGGCATTATCATTTTCATTTTTAATATAAATCCATCCATAAACACTTGTAAAGTAAGAATGGTACTAAAGTGTCCAAAAGCTTTGTTTAAGACATTTTTAAACCACAGAGCCATAATTATGAGCTTTTTCCTAATAAGTAAGAGTATGAAAGTTGGCAGATTGAAAATATTATAAAAACACATAGCACTATGAAAAGAAGAAAGTAACAAATGTGCATAATTAATCACCTACATAAAAATGATGTGTTTTTATTTAGCAATAGAGATTAGACTGCATGTGTTAGCTTCAGAGTTAAAGAAAATCCTAGTATGAGCTCTGAAGATAGTTTGACTAATTTTAGAAAAATTTCATGCAACATAATTTTTAATTTCCTGAGAAAAGAGGTTGTTTATTCAGGAGACCAAAGAAGCAGAAGGAATAGAAAGAGCAAAACTGGCTACTGAAAGTAAAGCTGAGTAGAGAAAGGCATATGTTAAAAATGGCATGGTTCGGACAATTCAGTCTTTGAGAAACACTACTTTGGGGTAAGCATTTTGTTTAGAGGCTTCACCATTCCAATTTTAAAAGCTGATTAATTATTTAATACTATTTCATCAAATTTCTAGGTTTTCTCTAAATTCATCAATTTTAACCTGTCCAAAGTTCCACATAATGGCCAATGTTAATGTAAGTTTACATCTAGAGTGCTTTCCCAAAACAACTTTAGGATTATAGTGAGATTTCATTCAGTAAGTGTGAGGTCTTCCAGGAGAAGGTAGCAGCTTCGAAATAGATAAACCTATGACAAAGAGGGAAAAGGCACCAAAAGGCCCCACATCAGTCAAAAGTGTGTGTTTGTAAAAGCGTGTATCTTGGGATCCCGGGCCATTCAGGGAATAAGAAAGGGCTTCAGCTTCAGTGACTGAATCATTCTGGACCCTTGACCTTGAACAAAATGAAGTGAACTTATTTAATAAGTTAACTAGTCAAGTAGTGTTATCATGAAGGTTCACAGCTAAGACTGACTAATCTCTTTTCACAATTGTTCTCCAGTCTAATAAAACATCCAAACATTAGCCTGCAGGCCAGCTTAAATTGGATAGGAAGTTTTTGAAGTCTATGTGTCCATTCGTACTCTATGGAAATCCTCCTTAACTATTAACCAGATACAAGAAGAGTGAAGATAAAACAAAACCCCTTCAGATGAGGTTTCCTACAAACAGATGAATCAAACGAAATCAAAAATAGCATCAGAAAAATAACCAGATTAAAGACAAAGATATTTATAGATGGTTTACCTACACTGCATAATTCTCCCTTTACAGCAAGCAAGAACATAAGTTATCTCATGGAAGCTCCCCATATTCACCCTTTCACCCTTTTTGAGTTGTCTTTTATTTCACGTATTGACTCTGAGAAGCTGCTGATGAGGTGACTGTCATCCACTATCCCTGTTTAATGTCAATGTGATGACCACCAGTACCTTCTACATTACATCTCTCAATTTCAACATTTCTCCCCTTTCTACCTTCTGGTACTCGACAGGGCTGCATGACATTGCCACTGTCATCTAGCCCCCAATCCTGCTGCTCCTGAAAACATGAATGACAAGTAAATGAATAAATATCACTATTTGGGTCCTTCATGGCTGTGTTGCCTATTTTCTACAATTATCGCTTGCTGCCCAAAATCTGTAGAGGTAGACTTAATTTTTTTCTCTCTACTTGATCTAAATTTCAATTTAATTGCAGTATCTTTTTATATTATTCAAGTGACTAGGGGACATGACTCCATTTCATTAAGAAATATTATTGTCCATTTTTCATTTTTTGTCACATTTTTGCTAGTTTCAGAGAGAAAATTTTCAGAGAAAAGAGCATTTACTTCACTGTATTAATGAGAATTTCCTATATCCTTATTTATTGACTGTAAGAAATAAAATTCATTTGTCCTTTGAACAAATTGTGGTATAATGCTACAGTCCATTACATGAATTTATACTAGCTGAAAATGACTCAAAAACACATTTTTTTCTTATAGTGTTGATTTTTCACTTAATTTACAAAACAGTATTTTCTCTAAGGTGTTGGGCATAGATATGGTAGATATGGTACATTTAGAAACATAAAAGAAACATATAATAAATACAATATCTACTTTCATCATCCTTCCATGCTTTCCATAATTTTCTTTTTCATAGATTATTAATGCCTCCTTATATTACAAAAATGCTTACAGAACATTATCAGGAAGTTTTAGTATGGTATGAATTGTATTATTTCAAAAGAAAGTTCATTGTAAATGTTAAGAATAAAATTAAATATGAATTAAAGATTTAAAAATGTATCACGAAAGTTGTTAAAAGGAATAAAATATGCTATATGTGATTTTAAGACACTTAAGCTATTATAATTGTTTTGTAAAATGCAGTGGAGCACATGCATAGAAATGAAATGCAAGGCAGTCGTATTGTCAAAAATGTAGCATTAACTTGAGCCATGCTATGCAAATATAAGTGATACATGATGTTCAAAACATATTTAAAAGGTTAACTACGGCGTATAATTTTTAAAAACTACATTTACATGTAAAATCTGAAACTCTCACCCATAAAATAATCAATAAGGTTTTTACTATTTTATAGAAGAAAATGTTTTATCTCACTGAGAAGAACTTTGACATTTATTTACTAGGGTGCAAGACAATTCATTATGAAACAATAAGAGAAACATTATCTGTGCCATCTATAAAGGCGGGAGTAGACAAGTGTTTGGTAGAGGAAAGCATATTGTAATAAGTCACAGTTATAAAATGTAATTATACATATCAGATGGTAATATACAAGATGAAATCAAGGAAGCATATAGAAAGAATATCCTGGGCAAAAAAGAGTATTTGATATTATAACAAATAAAATGCTAAACGATTTGAAGCATGTTGTAGAATATCAATCAGAAAATAAGCCTCTATCTTTAGATAGAACAATTAAGAAAGAACAATGGCACCTAACAGAACCAATAATAGTTGTAGTTTGATACAACTGAGATAAATATTTATATAGGAATATACATTTTCAAATCAAAAGTTAAATAATAATAACCAAAGCAAAAAATTGAAATAAAATAGAAAATGGAAATGAATTGTAGAATATCAAAAGCTAGAATTTCTCTTTAAGGAGAAATTTTTAAAAAGTTATATCCATATCCTACTTTCTTTACTCTGTATGGATGCATGCTTATAATATGTCAAATTCAATATTATATTTTATTTACCTGTTAGTCTTAGAATGTAAAGAAATTGGGCTAAGTTAAATTAACTTTTGCATTATCAGTAAATGAAAGAAATTTGAGATATTAAAAAGTAACATATTATATGATTGAAGTGAAAGGGCTTTGAGCTTATTAATTTATGGCTATAACCTAAACCAATTGAGAAGGAAAAAATCTATTCTGTATTCCACAGTTTATAGAGAAGTACTTCTTCTAATATCAAAATAATAGAATTAATGTTACAGTCACAAATTTAGAACATATCAAATTAAACACATGGTCCTGTTCAGTTTTAACTGTATTAATCTTAGCTTGGTTCCTGAGTATATGTGGACTGGGAAATATAGATAAAACAATCAGGTTTGTCCAAAAAAATATTGAGATAAAACAAGTTCTGCCTCTAACAAGCATAGTTATGAATTTCTATTTATTTATAACTATCATACGTGTTATTACTTAACCTCTCTGCACTTTAATTTCCTTCTCAATAGAATGTAAAAATAAATTAAAGCTCCCTAATATAAATTGCATACCATCAATTCATGTAGAAGTATGTATGGAACATATTAAGCACTTATTATGCTTTTTTTAAAAAAAGAAATATATAAAATAAACAGGCTTCTTAAAATATGCATGACTATTGCTCATGCTATTTCTTGATGATAGAACTGTTAAAACAGTCATATATATTAAATAAAAGTAATGTACATGTTTTGTATTATTCATGTATTTTTTATTTTCATAAACCTCACATAACTTTTAAGGAGACAATGCATGATTTTAAATCTCTACTTAATTATCCCCAATAAAGTGATATTCTCCTCTGGTAAACTTTTAGTTATAACCTTGGGTAAATATTACTGTATTTTAAATAGTAAACTCTAATAGTGTTTCCTGGTTTATAACGTGTATGAAAATATTAACCACCTTAAGACACCTTAAGAAGATGTAGTATGGTAAGAAGCAGGAGGCCTTGGTTAAAGTTTATCTGAAGGGAAGCAGAGACGAGGAAGAACACTAAAGCAGGGGGTTAATGCCTAGGAGTTTTGATCCAGAAAATCTTTGCAGGAGCCAAAGTTGGAGCCTCAGAATGATGCGAAGTCAGGTTCTTAACGTAAGTTTAAGGAGTAGCAGGTACTGAAGATCTGTACAGATATTTAGATTCTATAGTGACAGCTAGAACACTAATGGTCATGTAGCGTGAAAAAAAGGTTTGAGTAAGGGGTGCCCGTGAAACAAGGCCACGTGCCTAGTAAATGAGGGCGAAATCCAAAGTATGGGGTTCAAGTAGTAGGTAATAGACAGCAGGAGAATAAGACCTTCAGAAGCAAACCCATTCATTACCTGAGGAAAGGATGTTCATATACTGTGATGGCTGATTGTAAAGACTGCAACTTTCAGGTGAAGCCCTTAGTCTTTAAAAACTGGGACAATTTAAATCATTAAAATGTCTTTAACTAATCTTCTTCTTCGGTAGTAATATAATTGTGAAAAATGTGGGGATGAAGTGGGTGGCAAACATTAAATACATTAAACACACTTATTTAGGGTGTTAGCTTAACACTTTTATTTATGACCAAAGTTCAAATGACTAGAGATGCTGTACAATTACATAGTTTATATTAGTTATTGATTTTTAGTGTCTTCAGAAAAATGTTTTACTATTTCAAGATGTGATAATTAAATAATTTCAAGGTGCGAAAAATTAATTTTAGAATGAGAAAGCAAAGGAAAAGTGAAATTAGATGACCTGAGAAAATTAGGAAGATATACTATTATGTAATTATGTTATGTAATAAAGTTGCCTAATTAAAGGGTTTAAGATCAATATTGTACCAAGTATGTGAAGGCACATGTTCCAACATTTCCAATTAAATACCTCAGTTAAGCTTTGACCTTAAAGCAGTAGCAACATTAAAAGTGTATTCATATTAACATTATAAAATAGCATATTGATTTTTTACAAAAAGCTACATAATTAATCTCAACTAATTGCAATTGATGACATCAAATTGGCCATTCCAATTTCACCTGCAATTTTGAGGGTTACTTTATTACACTATACTTGTAATTTTATATTATTTGAATCCCTTTAAATACTTTCATAAATGGCTTACATAGTAGATTGTCAATATCAAAATATTAAAGTCATTGTATTTCATCTCTAAAACTTTTTTCTCATATTATTTTGAAGTCATTTAAAAATATATTATTATAATTTACCAGACTCTTGTCACAGATATGTGAAGGTTGTTATATATCATATTTACTTATCCATCCTTCTGTTTTTCTGTTTATAATTTCAGAGTCTATTTTAACTAAACATTTTTTTGCACAAGATAAACATATAAACCATATATAAAATGTCTTTACTTGAATTTCCCAAATCATCAATTACAGCTGAAAATGTGTTAAAATAATTTACTGATTTATTCAGCAAACACATAAGCACTTAAATATGGTAATTTGCATTCACTATTCTGTTTCCCTAGAGTACAGAGAACTATATAGACTGGCCCTAAGTTCCAAGCATATGCTTTATTTATTTGTTTGATTGAAATATCATTGACATATAATATTGTGATATTTTAGGTTGAAATTAAAGAATACTAGATAACATATTAAATCCATATAAAGAAATGAAGAACACAGGTAAAAGTAACTAATACGTAAATATAAAAGACAGTGCAATGTATTTTTTGTTAGTAATACTTTTTTTCTGCTCTCTGACCTAAAAGACAACTGCATAAAGCATTAATTATAAATCTTTCTGTACTTTCTGCTCATTTTTTCTGTACACTTAAAACTGCTCTGAAAAACAGCTTATTTTTAAATAAAGATAAAAATTAAAAATAAACAATAAAACTACATAAATCAATAATTATAAATATATGTCTATAGAACTACAACGGATAAAGATATAATGTATACAACAATAGTCCAAAGGAGAAAGAGGGGATGAAGCTGTACAGAGTAAAATTTCTGTAAAGTATTGAGGTTGCAATTAATTTAGTATCAATAAGAATTAGATTGTAAATTAAGAAGTTAATTGTAATTTGCAGAAATTAAAATGTAACACAAAAAAAGGTAGTAATGGGGATTGATTTTATAAAAAGAATTAATAAAAAAGCACAATCCAACTATATGCTGTCCATCAGAGATACAGTATAGATTCAAAGAAACATAAATCTTGAAAATAAGAAAGAAATGAAAAAAGATAAACTGTTAATTGTAACCAAAAGAAGCTGTAGTGGTTATAATAATATCATACAACATGGTCATTAAGAAAAAAATAATCATTACTATAGTAAAAAAAAATACAATTAATAATAATAAAAGGATAAGGGTTAGTCCATCAAGAAGGTATAACAACAGTAAACCTAACAACACATAACAACAAAGGCCCCAAATACATGGAACAAAACTGACAGAATTAGCATGAGAAATAGAACAATGAATAAAAGGTTAGTAAGGAAATAGGAGGTATGAATAACACTAGAAACCATTTAGACCTAAAGACATGAATAAAACCCTCCATAGAGTATACACATATAGAACACATACAGAATATACATTCTTTTCAAGTACATATGGAACATTGTCCAGATAGACCATATATTAAGCTATAAAAAGCAAGCCTCATGAAATTTAAAAGAATTGAAACTGAGTAGGTTATCAACCATACTGGAACAAAATTAGAAATCAGTAGAATTCATAATAACTAAAAAAAGAAATTTGAGAAATTTTTAAGTATGTGGAAATTAAACTACATAGTCCTAAATAAACAATGTATCAAAAAAAAATCAAAGGGAAATTGGAAAATATTTTGAGACAAATGAATAAGACAACACAATGTATAAGAACATAAAGCTAAAACATTGGTTGGAGGGGAATTTATAGTTGCAAATGTCTATATTGAAAAAGAAAAATGATCTTATATCAATAATCTAACATGCCATCCTAAAAAAAACTATAAAAAGAAGAGCAAACTAAACTAAAAGCAACAGAAAAAGAAAATAATAAAAATTTAGGTGGAAGTAAACAAAATAGATAATAAAATAACTATAAAAAAAAAATCAACAAAACCAAAAGTTAGCTATTTGAAAACATCAACATATTTGAGAAATCTTTTGTTAGATGGACCAAGAAAAAAAGAAAAGTCTCAAATTACTAACATCAGAAATAAATTAGGAGAAATTACTACCAACTTTTCAGAAACAGAAAAGATAAGAAAATATTATCAACAAATATATGCCAACAAATTAGATAACTTATTGGAATGAACATATTGTGAGAACAACACAAATCATAGAAACTGACAAGAAGAAACTGATAACCTGAAAAAATTATAACTAGTGAAGAAATAGAATCAATAATATAAAAACTTACAACAAAAGAAAGCCCAGGACGATAACACTATTGAATTCTACCAAACATTTAAGGAAGAACCTCCCAAATTCTAAAAGAAGAGTGATCACTTACCAAATAATTTTATGAAGTTAATATTATCTTTATATGAAAACCAAACACATAAAAAGCAAGAAAATATAGACAAATGTCCATCCAGTAAGACTATAGACACAAATATCATTAACAAAATATGAACAAACTGAATCCAAAAAGAAATATAAAAAGCATTACATGTCATGACCAAGTGAGATTCATCGCAGGAAAACAAGGTCACTTCAACATATAAAAATTAATCAATGCCATCTTGGTAGGATAAAAAACAAAAAATAAATGATTATCTCAACAGACATTATTGAGGCATTTGACAAAAATGCAACACTCTTCATAAAAACACTATACAACAGGAATACAAAGGAATATTCTCAACATGATAAAAGACACCTATAAAAAATCCATAGCTAACATCATACATAATGGCAAAAAAAAAATGGAAAATATAACTGCTAAGATCAGAAAAAAGACACGAATATTTGCTACTTCTACTCAACATTTTACTGGAGCTTCTAGATAGGGACACAATTAAGAAAACGAAAAGACAATTTAGAGAATGGGAAACAATTTGCAAATCATAAATCTGTTAAGGGATTCTTACCTATAATATATATATATAAAGTAACTCTTACAACTCAACAATAAAAGAAGACAACCCAGTCAGCAAATGGGAAAAAGATTTAAATGGATATTTCTCCAAAGTAGTATGCAAATGACCAGTAAGTGCATGAAAATATGTTCGACACCATTACTTATTAAAGAAATGTAAATCATATAAGATATCACTTCATACCCACTAGAATGGCTTTGATCAAAAAGATAGGTGACAACAACTGTTGATGAGGATGTGGGAAAATTGGAACATTCATACATTGCTGGTGGGAAAGTAGAACGTTGCCTCCACTTTGGAAAATAGTTTGGCCATACATAAAAATGTTAAACATAATTAGCATATGACCCAGCATATTTACTTCTACATATACACCCAAGAAAACAGAAATCATATACTCACACACACAAAAAAACTTGCACACAAATTTTAATAGCAGCATTATTCATAATAACTAAAAAAGCACAAACAAGCCAAATGCTTACCAACTGATGAATGGATAAACACAATTTCGTATATCCTTTCAATGAAATGTGTTTACCATAATGAGTAATGACACATTCATATATGATGTAACATGGATAACCCCTGAAAACATAATATGTTAAGAACTAAGACAAAAAGGCCACATATTGTATGATTCCAGTTACATGAAGTATACAGAATAGGCAAATATATAGAAACGGAAAGATTAGTGTTTGTCAGGGACTGGCGGGGAGAGGAGGAATGACTGCTAATGGCTATGAGATCTGTTTTGGAGATCATGAAAATGTTCGATATTGGTGATGTTTGCTTAACTTTAGAATATACTAAAATCTACTGAATTCTATACTTTAAAGGAGTACATTTTATGGTATGCTGGTTATATATCCATTAAAAAATAAATTAAAAAATCAAGCCTGAGAAAGAGCAAGATGCTATACAAATAAATGTCAGTCAAAAAAAATTATAAATTCTAAAAGAAAACAACAAAATTTAGGCAATCAGTGCATATTATGACAATGATAAGCATAAAAACAAAATGTACTAGACATGCAAAGAAGCATGTATCAATGTAATAAGGAGCATAATCAGTCAATAGAAACAGACCCAAAATTATGCATAAAAAATACCAGCAAATAGAATCAAGCAAAACCAGCTCATTACCAAATAAAGCTTATCCCATAATTGCAATGTTTGCTTTATATTTGAAAGTCTATTAGTGTAATTCATTTCTCTGATGAAATATTGAATACTATAACCTTCACTTCATGAAAAAAAGAATAGAAGTTTACTGATACCTCTTCCATGATATAAAAAACTAAATTTAGACAGCAATTACCTTAGGGAAGGGATGGAGGACATTATAAAGTAGTTTTTAACTATCTGACTTAAAAGATACTTTATTTTTTTATTTTCATATTCTATAGCAGATATTATTATCTTAGTTTTACTTCTTTAAAGATATTTTAATAAGACAAAAATTTCTTTTGGGTTATTAAGAGAGTTTATAATTCTTAATTCCCAGAGTATTGGCATGTGCCCATTAAGATGAATGCTGAGCAGGACAAGTAAGGCAGAAAAAGAGGTTATAGTAAAAATATACTGTGAGCAAATTTTTTCTTTCTTTCCCATAGACCAAGTTGGTTCTACATCTTCTTTCTTTAGGAAGGATCACTTCTCACAAAGATTCTTCATTGAACAAATATCCTACTATTGCTATTCCAAAGTGAGAAATCCTGACAATACATTTCATAAGCAATAACTTAAGGGTCATTATGAAGTTTTCCAAAATGCAGTTCTACTCATGTTACTGAGTTTTGTACTTGTGCATTTTAAATATCTGCATCCTCTCACTATTGTTTATTGACCATATTAGAAGACAATTCTAGTTATATAATTAGATCACATTTAAAATTATGAAAACATGTCCGTATTAACAATTCAAGAACTTTTATCTGCATGTGACCTGTTTTGAAATTCTATGTTCCTATTGCTCCTATATCCACTCAATGTATTTGTTTTTTGTTTTTGTTTGTTTGTTTGTTTTTGCTTTAGCTAGCTGAAGTCCTAAATGTTTTTAAAGTCTGGTCAAAAAATTATTTAACAGTATCTCATTCTCTGGTTATTTTTTCCCCCTCACACTACTTTTAATTTTATATTAAATCGAAATAGATCACATAATAATATGTATTTTTTTACTTACGGTACCTAAATGTGATAATTATTATCATCTTCTTGTAGTACTTTCCATTAATATGTGTTGCATTTTATTCATTTACATCATCTTAGAGATTACAAAAAGCAATCATTTCTATTATCAGTCCACATCCAATAATTCTTCTGAAGACACACATAGGAACCAACTGAAATTAAAATTGAAAAACTGTTTATAAAGCATGTCTAAGAGCTTCATTTGGTATGTAGATGTGGTATGTAACTCTCTTTGTCACAGAGTTGGTCACATTCGAATTAGTGGAAAGACCAATTTGGACTTTCTGCTAATTCGAATGTGATGCTGTTTTTTTAACATAAAGCAAAATTATTCGGCATTATCCATAATAATGGACTGTTTGCCTATCGATGCCGTATGTTGTTGAAATACTAAAAATAACTTGGAACTCAGATTAGGCTGTCTACCATCATTATTTTTAACAATGCTCTGGGGAGATATGCAGCAGGTCATAAAACCACAAACTCATATCAAACAGTGCTAATAAGAATTGAATAAAGGACAGTTGGTAGTCTAAACTGAGCTAATATCTTTTATTTCTGGCACCAGGTAAAGGTTAGAGATAGATTAAACAGAGCAAGAGGCAAAGGAAGGCATGAAGTCCTATGGGGTACTTGGTAATACACTTTCATTTATCCAGGTGTGGTTTTTCTCTTTTAGTTGAGCATGGCATGGTTTTCAGATGATCATTTTATCCAATAAGGTAATGCAGGTCTTTGCCAGAAGATATAATTGAAAATTTATCCTCGTTTATCTTCATATAAAAAATACCATATCAATATCTTTATCATGCACATTTAACAGAGATGTCATTGTACTCTCCTTCTTTAGAGTAATCAACAACAAATTTATCTTTTTGAACCTTAAACTTTATCCTGCCTCACTACCTTGATTATTAAATCTTCAATTTAAGGTCCAAGTACAAGGCCATCATGTCCACAACTTGGTAGATTCAGAAAATTCTGTGTGTGTGTGTGTGTGTGTGTGTGTGTGTACACGTACATATATGCACACAGGTTGAGAGAGAGAAAAAGAAAGAGAAACAGGGAAAGATAAAACAAAAGCTAATATGGCAAAATGTTAACTTTTGAGAAATCTGGTTGAAGGTTATACAGAATTCTCTGTGCTGTTCTAGCAACTTTTCTGTGAGTCTTAAATTACATCAAAATAAAAAAAAGTTAAGAGAAGAAAACAAAGGCTCCATTTCCTAAATTTCTGAGATTCTGTTGAGCTGCCATGCAGGAAGATAAAAGGAGACACATTTTTATGAAATTTTAAAAATATGACAAATCCAAGTTCTATAAAAGTAGAATTTGTAAACACTTTTTAGATGATAGGTTTCTTTCCAGATGCCACTTTACAGAGCAAAATGGAAATAAGTATACGAATACCAGAATCTGCCACTTTGCACAAAATATTTACTAGTAGCTGTTTTTTGGTTCCATGAGGCAAACCTTTAAGAGCAGAATGCTGTTCTCTGATCCTCTAGTCTGCAAAATGCAACAAGCAGCACTATAAATCTCTGACTCTGTAATGAAAAATAGAAAATAAATCCCTGTGCATTTCTCCTGGAGAACAAAATATATTTCTTTTCTCTATCATCTCTTTGTAATACAAGCTTCATATCCTAATTAGATACACGTAATGGTAAGTGTGGGAAATACATAACAAGAAAGTCGACATCAATTTGCATTCCTACTATTTTATTGCCAATATATTCAGGTATAATTTATGGATAAGTAACTAGGCAATGTAACCTACAGTCTCTCTTGCTTGATTATATTTCAGCTGATTGATTTTTTAAAAAATCTACACCCAAAAAAATCAGGGATTTTTTTTTAATTCTTTGGTATTATAGAGTTAAATTTGTCATGTAGTAGAATAGTAGTGATCCTGCTGGTAACAGAAAATAATAGATTTGAACTAGATCCTCAGAGTCCGTGTGTGTTTACAAACATCCCAGTAAAACCACAGAATTGTTTATCAGCGTTGACTATTCCATCATACAAAAAAAAATTATGTAATTCATTCTTTTATTTATTCATTCAAGAAACATTTATTTAGTTGTCTCTAATGTGCCAGAGATTCTTACAGACACTAGGGGTTTGGTAATAAATAAAACAGAAGAAAAGAATAATATTTCTGCCTTTTATTGAGCTTACATTTGAATAGGGGAAATAGAAATTAATAGATTATTAAATACAATATACTCTATATAAGATGATTAGTGTGACAAATTTAAAAAAAAAATAAAGTAGTACAAGGGGAAAGAATATGTAACACAAGTGAAGATGCTATGTTAAATAGAGTAGTTAAGGAAGTCCCTACTGATAAAGTGACATCTCACTACCAGGGAAGGAGTAATCCATGAAGATATCTGGAGATACTTTTCCAGTGCAAAGGCTTTAACACACATAGGAACCCTATCATGGAACAAAGAAGGTGGTGAAGAAAGAGGAGAGAGAGATGGTAAGAAGACTGAGGAGGTCTCAGAGGTAGGTAGGGGACAGATTACGTAATGAGTTCAAGAACTTTGGTTTTAAGTTATGATGAAATGGGAAGATGTTGGGAGATTTTGAGCCAAGAAGTGATCTTTATCTGCTAAGCTGAGTGTAGCTCATGGTAGTCACAGGTGGAAGAGAGAAGACCATTTGAGAGGCTATGGCTGCAATGGAGAAGCCAGACAGTAGTGGGTCGGAGCAGCCCAATGCCAACCAACTATTGCAGGCAAGGTTGGAAAAACAAACTCCGTCCCGGTTTCTCCATCTAGAAAATTAGTGAATTAGATCTGATGACTTCTCAAGTTGTTTCAAGCCTTAATATCCCATTAGCCTTTGAGTGCCCTAAAATGGAAGTCATAGCCAATTAGAGTAGAAAGTAAGTTCTATAAGACAAGTAATTATCAAGCATATCAAGATGCTGACTCCTCCTCCTTTTAGACTTTGTATTTGTCTTAATAGAGGAGTGGAATTAATGGCATACATGTTACAGTCGGAACAGAAGACGGAGGGCTCACACAAATTAGGATAATTTGAAGAGGATTTATAAATGATGTCTGAAATATAGTATATTGTAAAATATAATTACACTTTGCTATGGTCTATTCCCCATGGAGGGGTTGCTTTTGTATACATTCTTTGGCAGAGATTTACCTGCAGAATTTGAATTATCTACAGATGGTTGAATGATCTCATGTTTAAGTGCCACCTTATTATATTTCTGATTTAATTGGCCTTGGGGGTGACCTTGACATCAAGGTTTTGAAGAGTGATTCTAATTTACAATCAAGTAGTTAAAACTACTGCTTTGGTGTATTTGTCATTTTAGAGATATTTAAACTATAAGATTAACCTTAGCTTCCTTTATTAACAAATTGTACACTACACTATATTGAAGTAGCAAGGTTATCCTTTTTCTTGGATGTTACTGCTTCACACATCATTTTTATAAGTCCACATTATTTCCTTAAAATAATATGAAAGAAGAATAAAATAAAGTAATTCTAAATATATTGTTTTTCTATATGGAAATTTTCACCTTCAGCTATTGTTGAAAACATTATAATTAGACACTACATCCACACCAGGAATTACTCTTAGAATCTCTGTGAATGCAACAATAACAAAAACAGACTAATTGAGTTGTGTTGTTTTAGCACCTTAAATACTGCACATAAAGTTGTAGACAGAGATATAATTTTTGTTTCTGTGTTTATTTGCAAAATATCTTCCTTTTCATACACAGATGACAAAACTGATATCATGTAGCTGATCCACACTGAAAATGAGCTGAAGAGGGTCAACCTGTACATATTTGTATTTTATAGTTTTATTTCATTCCATCACCTACTTCCAATTAGTTAAGTAGAAGAGATGGATTAGGTTTACCTGACCTGGACTAAAAACTTGTTGTTGAAATAGGTGACCATAAGCTTGAGAAACTGGGCATACGAGAAGTTAATGCTTGTAGATTTCTAAACGATCCTTCAATACCATTTGTGAAATTACAAGGAAATCTTTCATATTTAATTATAACTATATTTCTGAATACCCTTTTAATCTTGACTCTTCTCCCATTTATTCATTTAAAAAATAATTAACTAAATAATCACTATGTGTCTTGTATCTGGGACATGTATGCTATATTTATGCAATTATTTTCTTCTACCATTATCATCGTCTCTATCAGACGAACTTTTCTATTTTTAAAGAATTTTCTCCAAATTTTCTTCTCCTTGTTTATCCAAATTTTTATTAGGTTGTGATGATTTATTTATTCAAAAAAATTTTGGGAGCATTAAATGTGTTAGACCTTGGGCTAATTTCAGAGTTATGCCAGGCTGGCCATAAAAATTTGTCTCTCAAAAGAAGAGTGTTCACCAAAGTTAACCTCTAACTCAGAGTATTTCCAGTGGATAGAGACCTTCTCTTCACTGTGGATGAGAGTCTTACTAGGGCCTTGTTACTTAGAGAAAAGTGGCTCATTCCTTTGTGCCTTAGACCTGGGGTCTGTTGTTACAGTTGGTGAAAGGTCTAAGGAAATATTTTTGAAGAGTCGTTTCTTGTGACTCTGCCTGTCTGTCTACTTCACTTTGAAAATGATATTCATTCCCTATTTTCTACTCCACCAAAGAGTAAAATGTATAAAAAATTTACACTCACGATTTTTTTTATCATTCCAGGTAGAACCTAAGAGATTTTTTTTTTTTTAAATCTCTAAGAATATTTATGGAAAGCAGTTGTCATAATAAAATCAAATATGTGGATGGTCTGAATAGTGTGCCTGGCTGTACATATAGTGCATAAAATATTAAAATACCCAGAGACATTATGTAGTCAAGCGGATGGAACCACATATGGTATTATTATTAATGGCAGAAGTATCAACAGTTGTAGCAGTAACTATATAATAGAATTTTAAATATTAGTTAACAGCATACAATTCATTTTACTCCTTCAAATATCCTTGGAATATAATTAAGCAATATAACAGCGAGAAACTGAAGCTCAGGAAGGCTTAATGATAATCTGCTCCAATCCTTATAACTTGTTTCAGGACTAAAAGACTGGCTGCAATAGCTGTCATAAGCAACAGATTACAACATACATCATAGATTTCAGAACACCCTATACTGAGATTTTTATGATGGTAGAATATAGACCAACACCTCATGAGTCACTACACTGTATGCCATACAATGAGCAAATTAAGACTAATCTTTAGAACTGGTTGAAAGAAATAACTCATTAAATTACAATATTTTGTTTCAAAAAGATGCTAAAATAATATTGAATGTCAACTATAATCAAAAAATCAAAAAAGCAGGGCAGGGAGGTGAAGGGGAAAAAGAGGGTCAGACTCCCGGGTATAAAGCAAGTAAGTCATCGGGATGCGGGGTCCAGCAGAGGAAGCATTGTCAATAACATTGTGATAGCGTGTACGGTGACAGATAGTTGCTAGACTTATCATGGTGATCATTTCTTTAGGTATATAAATGCTAAATAACTATGGTATATACCCGAAACTAATACAATATTGTATGTTAGCGATATTTTAATAAAAATCTTTAAAAAATTAAAATGCTAGATTAGTCTCTTTAATGTGTCCTCATAATGCGCAGCTTAGTCTACTCTGACACTGAGTATAATAAATTTGATAGTTTCTCTTACAATATCTTCTAAAGACCAAAAATGTGTCATTTTTTTATTATTCGATTATTTCAATAGTCAGTGCCTGATGAATTAAAAGCATATGTGACGGTCCTTGATCTTAAAACATTTGTGTGGTTTTACTTTTTGTCTTAGATAAGTTCATAAGCTTAGAAACAGAAATCGGCAGCTTTTTTTAATGTAAAGTCTCTTTCCTGTCCACACTCAAAATGGTTCTCCTCTGCCTTTCTCTTTCTCAACAGCAAGTTTAAAATTACACAATATTTGATAGAATCAGCTCTTTTCTCTCTGAAAATTAGTTTTATTTATTTGCTCCATCTAGGATATATTGCTGTGCATTATATTTGCTGTTATCTGTATCTGGATCCATTCCAGAATGAAAGTGATATTTCCAATGGTTTTGGAAGCAGTATTTTAGAGCTTGAATTTAATTTTAAGAACCATTAAACCCATTAAAGTAAAATACTTCATGCATTTACCTTTGCCATTCTCTACCTTCCCCACTCATCATCTGCATTTTTTTCTTCACGTAAAGCAGTCTAAGTACTTAGTAATTTACCTATAGAATATTCTCATATACTCCTGTTAGTTGATGTCTTCCTTCCCTAAATTCCCATACCACTTAAGAATTACAATGTTATCGTGCATTATATATAGCTTTCTTTGTCATGTTTAATTTTTACAGTTGTTTTTACATGATGGTAGTTCATTTTTTTCTTTGTGATAATTACTATAGTTCTGACAGCTGCACATGTAAAATAAGAACAATAATTGTCATCTGATTTCTTTTAATCAAGCAAAGGTTTCCACCTTTCGTGTCACATCAGAGGAAATTTGTGCTGTCTTGTTAGTTCTAAGATTCTATTTCCTTACTTCTCCACAACTTTTAATAGCTTCAAATCCCTGGTCTCACTTCTCACATTTCTTCACTTAAAAGAATCTCTTAACTCAAACGTTTGTGTCTCATGAGATATCAGCATAAACCAAAATAGATCCTCATGAATATCCAGATTCTACTTTAGAGAATGATACTTTTTTCCTAAGTAGTAGTAATCTTCCAGAGGAGGAGTGATTTGCATGGAAAAGAGGATGCTAGCAAACCCTCTGCCCTACACACTGGCTATAAGCTAAAAAACAGTTGTGATGTGCAAAGTGTGTCTGCATGTAGACAATTCTATAACACTTTCTCTTAACAGAATGACCTATAATGACCATATTAAAGAGGTTATTACTGATATGTTGTAGTTGAGGTGAGTTACCTAATTCACTTAGCAAGGAGACAGCAGCACTCTGGGTCTTGACCACAAGTTTTTGTGCTTTATGACACGTGTACACTCTTTTATATGCCCAAATTTTGTGTGCAAGGCAGAGTTAGCAAATAATCAATAAGGTATAATTTAAAGATCATTTGAAAAAAAACTTGCTCTATGATAATTTCATGATTAATGTTAGAATTAATAGAAATATAACTAACTTTTAAGGAGGGTACTGGAATAAGAACTATACATTTAATACTTATAAAAAACATAAGTAGGTAATATTATCTTCATTTACAGAAAATCAAAGTTCAGCGTGGTTAAATGCTAATAAATCACACACTTGAGAAAAAAGAGACTCAGTGAAATTGAATAATTTGTCAGTTAGTGCCAGAGCCAACATTCAAATTCAAGGCCTTCTGACAGCAAAAGATAATATCGATCACTATATTTGTTGGTCTTTCCCTCCTCCCCCGCCTCCCTTCTTTCTTTCCTTCCTTCTCTCCTTCTCTTCCTTTTTCTTTTTTGTTCTTTTTTTCTTTTCTCTCACGCCCCTCCCCGTCCCTCCCTCTTATAACTACTGTTTGATTTTATCTGTCATGTTTTCTATGATTATTTGTTTGCTTGCATTTTCATTCCTAGCCTTTATTATTCAATTCCACTAGTGATCATAACACCATTTTTTTTGTAAATAATATCTTACCTTGATAATCATACATGCAAAAATTTAAGAAGACAATAAATGTAACTTACATTTTGGAAATTAAATTTTTAAAACACTTTTATGCACTTTTTGGTTGTTGAAAATTTGGATCTGGGGATAATATATGTTATCATACCTCTTTTACATAGGTAAAATAGGAATCAGTTTATAACCATAGCAATGTCAAGTGCAATATTTTTATACTAAATATGCTTCAATATATGGCAACAGCAATCTGAGAAATTGCTAACAAATTTTTTAAAGAAGGCATTAAACAGCATAATTGGAAACAGCTAGAAAACTGTAACATATATTTTTTAATATAACACGACCACAAATAAAGACATCCTACATTTTCCTCAGGAAAAGATCTCAGTGATATTTTTCACCATTTTGAATACAAAGAGATCTGACAATGTATAGAATATTGTTAAATGTCTACTTAAAACGCCAATTTACTAGTTTAGATAATTTGATGGGAAAAAATACCTCCCTTAAATTTGGTAATACATGATATTTACTGATTTCAAGTCTTTTCACTAGTAACTAGAGTCGCAATTTATGATTTTTCCTTTTATTTTTCCATTTGTTTAATTGTTTTTTATGGTGACTTATACCAGGACATTATACTATCTAAACTCATGAATATCAGAATTTCTATTCAAAGGTGTAAATTTGCCTAAATTTGGGACTCTCAGATAATCTTTTTTCCACAAGAGCTCTGAAGCTCTATTGTTCCATTTCTTCTAGCTCTTCTAAAACAATGTGATTTTTGTTTCTTTTATTTGCAAACTGAATTTTTGTTTCTTTTATTATTGGAGATTTCTTTCTTTGTTGCTGTAGCCTGAAAATTCCAAAGGACTATGATAATGTAGTAAAGTTCTTTTGATTGCATTTAAAGGACTTTCTTATGTCTTTAAGTTTTTCAGTCTAAGTTCTCTCTTTTTAAATCAGGAACTATTTCTGGAACTCTTATTTTTGTGTTGTTAGTTCCATTTTATCTAGAAGACTATATTTCATTCATTTCTCCAGTTTCATGGTGAAGGGAAGATGAAAATGAGTAAAACTTAGCAGTAAATAGTCAAATGTGAGATGTAGTGTCTAATTTTTCCCTGGGGGAGGTTGGGAGAGCAAGAACCATAGGCATGATGGCTACAATAGGAGACTTTGTCTACATCTTCCATTATCTTTATGCCCTTGAAATCGGAACTACGGAATGCTTCTTCATTGCTCTTTATTGTTACTTCTAGAATATTTTCCTCCCCGCTTCCCTAATAATGCCCAGCTTCACTCTCATAGTCAAAATATGCCAACTATTATAGTCACCACCCAAGTTGCTCTTTCCTATTTTTCAAATAACCCTAGATTTATGTCCCTCTCCCCAACACTGCTCTTCATTTAATTCTTACTGATTTCAAATTCATACAGATAAAGGTTTCTAACTTCCTGACTTCTCACTTAAATCCAGTTAGCATGGCTGCACCTCACTTCAGCAAGCCTGTCAGGAGCTGCAGGAAATGCAGCCGAAGACAAAAACTGGGAAAAGAAATTCCCTACCTTCTCCTGTGCTTCAGTCTCTCACTAGGGGCTTCCATGGAGACCCTAACAAAGAAGATCGTTGAAACAAGAACCTGAGAAACACAGCTTGCGGGAATCAACCAATCCCTTGACACAGACCTTGCGTTAGGTAGCCAAATAAAGAAAGTGTAAAAAAAGGATCTGAAGACAAAATTCTACAGGACCAGGATACCACTTTTCAAAAGAAGTTGAGAGGTAGGTGGCAGAAGGCAGTTGGACACTTATTCTGAAGTTACCACCTTGCTAGAAAATTCAGAATGGATTTACATTCTTACCCATGAAGAAAATAATATCAATAGAAGGTAGGCTGCCCCAAGAGCACAGGTACGAAATACATGTTTTAAAATAGAAGTCCCTTGTAATTAGGACCAGATATGCAGTTTGAACTCTGTACGGCATTCATGGTAAAAATTGTGTTAGCCCAAACTTGTTCTAAGTGACCCAAAGAAATCCATCTGGATCTTGAAGCATTTCTTCTTCAAGGAGAACTGTAATATCAAAGTCAATTGAGCCCTTGGAGTTTATTTCATTCCACATATAGTCAACCTAGAGTAATCCCAAAATTGTAGTCAAACTCTACTGTCTCTGTCTTCTCGAGTCCTCTGATCTAGAAATGTCTAATGCATGAAGATTCTTCAGGCTGAATCAGAATGGATTATAAAAATTCAAAAAATTAGTATTCATGGACAAAAATAAAGTAGCCACTGCTATGATCCAGCCAGTTGTTGTCAGGCATCATCCCAGAACTGCTAATGGGGAAATCGGCAGCCTGACAATCGTGGTCATTTTACAACTGATTCTTCATCATCTATGGACCACCTGGTCTTCTTCCTGTCAGAAACATTAGATGACTAGATAAATGGATATCAAAGGAAGGCATCTTTTTTGATGCTCATTTATTTTTCATCAACAGAAATTTGTATTCACAAAGGAGAAAGAGAAGTATGCTGGAATCTGTCTGGTCTCATTGTGTGCTGCTGGAATGTAAAAGATAACCGATGGGAGGATGAGATGCTGCGGTAGGAAGCTCGCCAACGGGGGCGATTTGGCCAACTGAATTGATAACCGAGGCAGCAGGATGAACTCTGTGTACCGTGATAACTGAGAAGCCTGACTCCATTTCTGCATGTTAGTGCATGCACTGACTGCTTAATCTACTCCTGAGCATATGCTATGTGAGAAAAACAGAATCTCTATCAAATACACAGGTTGCTTTGTTTTCCGTAACGTGTTGTTTGAAATTATTTTATATGTGACTTCTTGCTAGACAAGACTGAATGTGAAATGGAATGCTTCACAGATGAGATCTTAAATTTGAAAGAGTGCTCTGTTCAGTTTTATTGACAGTCATTTCCAAAACTCATGTGTTTTTTTCTGTTTTCTCTATCAAGCAGCAAATCTATAAGAGATAGACACAAAGATGTATGTGCACGTGTTGTGACTGAAATGCTATTTATTCTGGAGAAAAACTGGAAACAACTTAAATGCCCAAAAAAGGGGACAGCGAGATGTTTAAAAAACTGCAGTTTATACATACGACGAATACTACACTCTCCCACAGAACATGCTTTCCCTGGGCCCCTGTTTAAATAATGGGAAATGTCTGCTAGAGTAACTTTTGTGTCCTCTCTCCCTAATCTTTTTTACACAACTCCCTGAATGGTAGTTTTGAAAAGGACATATTCAACCCTGCACTTCCTCTCTTTGCAAAGCATGCTGTCTTCTGAGCGTTCATACAGTACTCACTGTTCCTCCATGCCATAAACTCATAAGAACAGGCTCTACTTGGACAGGATGCAGGGATGGGCACTACTGTCAATTTAGGATGACATATTAATAAATTCACTTGGTTACCAATCTATGGACCACTTCTCCTATTGTTTTATTAGTAATAGAGATAATATCTGATTGCTATCTGCCCGTCTTCCCCATTTGTTCATCTTTAAATTGGTTCTGTCTTTAGAAAAAAAGAGCAGATTTTTTTTTTATCTTTAATGTGTTTTTTCTTCCAGTTTTATTGAGAAGTAATTGGCATATATCACTATATAAGTTTAAGGCATACAGCAGAATGATTTTCTACCAATGATTATCACAATAATTTCAGCTTATCCCTCATGTCTTCAAGTCCATACATATTGTCACAAATACTAGAATTTCCTTATTTTTCATAGTTGAACAATATTCCTATAGTGCGTGTGTGTGTGTGCGCGCACACGTGCTTACACGCGCATGTATATGTATACGTCATCCAGGTTACAACATCTAATGGCAGGAGACACTCTCAAGAGAATGGCACATTTTAATCCATGCTTTACCATCCCCTCTCATCTGCAATAGTTTGTACAGTAGTATTTGCCTCATCAAGAGAAACTCCACTTCTGTGAACTTCTTAGTCCCATACTCTTCATTTACAGTAATTCAAGTTCTTTTTCTCTACTAGTTTTAGAAGCTGTGGTACCAAGACCTAGATATAGTTTAAAAGAATGCCTAGTCCACCAAGCTAGCTAAAACTGAATTCCCACTAAAACAATTATTGTTACATCTGTTCAAAAATATCCCATTAAAAAAATACAATTTTCACCTTGTGATTCCTCACCCAACCAGAAGTACCTCACCCAAGAGAAGTAAGGAATCTCAGAAAAGAACAGAAAATGGTCAGTATAAAGATTTCTACAGAAAATGCTATATGTTTCTAGTTTCAAACATCCTTAGAAAATAGCAACAGGAAACTCCTACTTAAAGTAGGAGGCTGTTATCTCTTTGTTCCCAAACTCCAGTTGGCCCACTGGAATAACTGGCTTAACCGAAATTTTTCTGTGGCAATCTCATAATCCAGGCATGAGTATCCTATATTGCTTAATCTTACGACAGAGTTGCAATTCACGAGTGCTCAGAAACAAACTGGAATTATGACTGGGAAATAATAAGGCTCTAGTGTTCACATGGCAGGTAGATTTCTGCTTTAGTTCTAGTTCCAATTAAAAATGTCTAAGTAAGCCTTAGAAAGAATACTCCAGAGAAAAATCATTTATGTGCCTAGTGTCTTGTAAAGTACAATGCCCTTTTGTAGCAGTGGAAAGAACAAAGAAGCATAGCCGTAGACTATTATGATGGATTGCCTGTATTATAAACTTGACATTTCTGAATCGTCTAGTCTGTTTTGAGGTTTTAATGTCATCATAACAAATAGGCATATCTAGGTTACTGTAGGTAATTGTTGGTGGAGAAATCTGTAAAGATTTCAATTGAAATCTCTCTTAAATTGCTCAGATGTCTAAGTCGTTTCAGAATTCCACCACCAGTTCAAAAGTCCCTCAGGTTGGAAATCAACATAATACTCAAAATGTCTTTGCAGTCACATACTCCAAACTTAAATGTCCATATTAATCTTTTCAACATAGTCTTTGGAATTTTATTTCATAATTTAAAACACTTGCGATGATCTCAAAAATCTAGGAGTTTACAAATTCACTCCAATATAAAAAATTAATCTGAGTGAAGATGGGAGAAAATGTTATAATATTCATATTTGATAAGGGGATGATTTAAAAAATACACTAAAAATATAGCCACTTGAAAAATACCAATACATTGGTTTAACTATTTAACCTTAAAAATTCTACTGTCATTTGCAACACTACACAAAGAGGAAGATAAACTGTGAAAATTCATTGAGCATGACTTTATAATTAACAATATTTACAACTGACTTTGAAATCTCTATAGAGAACACTTAAAGTTGCTAAATAAATATTATAATTTTTTATGTTCACTACATACAGAAAATGATACGATATTCTGAAGTCAAATTAAATGAACAGCACACTGGAAGTCATTCATTATTCATAATGAAATGTGATTGGCATGAGCTCTCTAAGACACACCTGCTTAAATATACATGGAGGATACTAATTAGCCTGATGAATTATACTTGCTAAGGACAATGTTCTAAATGAAGTTTAAGCTAAAACAATTCTTTAAGGACCAAAGAGAAATAATTTCACATTTAGATTTAGCATGAAAAGTTGAATTAAATTTCTCAATCTAAGATGGTCAAAAATGGTTTTGAAAATTTTACATTTAATACAGACTGAAAAACAATTGAACTAGATATCTGGAAAGTCATATATGCATGAACTGCTCAATCTCCTGGGTTTCTTATATAGACAGCCAAAGAAATAGGGTAAATTAATATGTATGATGAGGTATGGACTGTTGGCAGTAGCGACATCGCTTTTAACCACATTTTATTGGCCATATCTCAGTTGCATGGCTACTCCTAAATGCAGGGAATCTGAGAAACGCAGTTATCTGGGTGCCCAGGAAGAAGAGCTACATTTAGAGAAGAGCTAGATTATCTATTCCATAGGCACTTAACCTCTGTATTTTTCAGTGTCTTCACTCTTTAATAGAGAGAGATAATTACTTTCATTATAGTGCTCATATAAAGTTTCGAGAAAATATTGGTTAAGAGCTTTGTGTATTTCACAAAATAGATATTTCACAAAATTCAGAGAAACATCTAAAGTTTTAACAACCTTCATGGTAAAGGAGACAGATAAGTTGCTCAATCAGTGTGCATCATAAGGGCTGAAGCTGTTGATGGATACCTCATGCTGTCAACTCTGGGTTCACAGAAATAAATGAAGAATTAAGCACGGTGAAACGAGAGGCAGGGAGAGTGAATTACTAAAACAAGGAAATTCCCTGGAGATAGGAAGTTGCTGAGACACAAGCTTGGCTTCCAGATAATCAGAGGAAAATTGTAAGAAATAGCGTCAATATGGCAAGGGTTACGGCAACTGAGTTGAACCTTAGACACAGGTATTGTTACACCCACAAGGTACACATTTTCACTGTTTCACAACCTGACTTAAAGGACCACATTTAAACAGCTACTTAAGGTCCTCCAGATTTTCACTAATTTAAATGAAATATCAGAAGTTTACAGAATTCTCCATCAAATCAAATTGGTAGAGAAGCAATAAAGAGAATTTGGCTTTTGCCCATGAGAGTGCGTTTCTATTTTTTAAACAGTGAATCTTAGCTTTGGGGTTCAAAATTAGCTGAAGAAACTGGTTAGCAAGGGCAATGTCCTATCTCCTTTCTGGGTGGATGAACAATTAATCCCAGGGGGCCATATCTTGCTCACTTCCTTTGAGTTATCAGACCAGCAGTTGCTGAACATAGGGTGTGAAGGACAAATGATAGAAAAACAATTAACAAAGGAAATCTCCCAAAAGGAACAGAATACAGAAAATGTTTGCCAATTCTGAGAGTCAAAATTAAGACCAACTGATGTGAAAGTCAAAAAAAAAATCCTCAAGAAACCTTTAGGAAAACCCCGACACAGGCTTTCTTTCAGTGTAGCCCCTGGGCTCGCATATGGATAATGGGGAAAGACACCACTAGCAGAGGGATTCCATCCCCCTAACTTCAGGTAGAGCAAGAGTAGAATTTGTACCAAAAAGCTCCAGAAGACTCAACTATTTCAGGAGGGTAGTGGAATCTCAAGTTGGCAGTTCCATACTGAATCCAACTTTCAGATACATAGTGTTTGACTCGGTATTTTAATTTGGGAATATTATACAGAAAAATCCAGTCTTATGCTATATCATGAGAAGTAGGATATCTAGAAACAAGTGGTCTGCATTTCTGCATATGATCAGTTAGAAAGAGCAAGCTACAGCTGATCATTTTAGACATGGACTATGGTTTCAAGTTTACTACAGTTCTCATCCCTTCCTATTATGTTACATCAGATATGCTTTACTTGTTTTCATTACCCAATGATCCCTAACAGCACTTAAATTTTTGATCTCTGCTTTTAAGACTCCTGTAGCCTTGGCAATTAATCAATCACTGGGGCTCAATATACTGCTTCAAAAATTTCATACTTCTTTGAGTCATTCCACCCAGGGCACAGTGCATCACACCACAGAGGTGCAGACTGAAATCACAATAGGCCAGTAGAGCACAGAGCAACTGAACACGGGGAATAGAGTTGCAGGGAAGGTTGCCATGGAATTGCCAACTCCTTTGATTTAGATGGCACCAGACGTTCCTCTCAGTTTCTTAAAAGGATTGGTATTGTTATTTTCCTCCCTTTTTTCTGAAGGAAAGGTGGACGACTTCTATTCGATACCTCACTTCTCAGTTATGGAATATATTTTTATTTCAGTTAGAGTCATCTTTAGCACTTTATAAGATACCATAATTATTGTTTTGCACAGTCTATAGTTCCCCAGGTAAAGGCCATGAGATGAAAGCCGTGTTTGTTTTAGAAAGGAACATTCTCGTGGATAAATTTCAGGAACTATAGAAAAACCTGAGAGCTGTGTTGGTGGTCAGTGGTGGTAGAGCAGAGGTATTTGACTATTTAATTATTTCTGATTATTACATTGTGGAGAATGGGAAGATATACAGTACACAAAAGTGAGCTTGAAGCTTGAGCTTAAATGTGAAATATAAACTAGTACCTCTATCCTTTGAAATGCATTGAAGTTTTGATGTAGATGCTGAACAAAGTGCTAATAACAGTGGTAGTAACTTACCGCCACTGGATCGATATGGTTTTTGGTACTGGAATGAGTTATGATGGTAGATATGTCTTCCTCCATGGTCTGACCTCATCCCTTCCTTCTGGGAGCTGTTCCTCCATTCATCGAGTGTTCAACTCTCCCTGTCATAGGGATGATCCTGTATTCCAGGATCCAATCAGATAGCCTCCTCCTCTTAGCATGATTTTTTGTAGGTGAGGCCATGACCAAGACAAGGCATATCACTGTTATTTTTCAAGGCTTAATATAAATGTCAAAGAGATCAAATTGCTTTTCTTCAAATATCGTAAGTTCTGAAGTTGATATATTCTTGGAAGACTACATCTTGCCATCATTCTGAGAATAAAACTAAGTAGAGCCAGAAGATCTTGAGAAGAATAATTTGAACTTCTGGATTTAACCATGCCAGGCTAATGTGAACCAATACATTTATTTTGTTTATTTGTTTATTTTTATTTGTTGAGTTTCTGTCATCTGCAGTAAAAATAATCACAATAAGTCCTGGATAATTCCAGTATCTTGTGTGATGGAATTCCAGATAGATGGGGTCCAGGTTGCATGTAACAATCCTTCAATCTCCTCCAAGAAATTTCTTGGCCAGAGGTTACTTGTCATAGAGAGCAGATACTTAAAAATATTGTTTCAGATTTGGGACAAACTCCTGCTTAATTATGTTCAATGTCAGTGATTCACTACTACATGGAAAAAAGAAATACAACATTCTTGGTTATGATCTGAATAAGTAAAAAAGTTGAGCTTTTCATCTTCACTGAGTTAACTTGATTGTCAAGGACTCCAATGGAAAATGTAATGAAGTGTATTTTTTAATACAATTCAACATCCTGGAAGCATACTTGTACTGCACCTGTCAACAGGTAGCCAGGTTAATTACCTTGCAGCATGAATATGTTTCTCACTTCAGTTTAGTAGGTCTGATAAGGAGGTGATAGGCACTTTCATGTTTCTAGTTTCAGACTGAAGTTTATTAAATCTAAAATGCTGAAGTATATAGTGATGAATTGAAAATGGTGATATTTTACTGAACAGTTTCTCCCATAACCCCTGAATACTTTCCAAACCATCATCTTTGTGAGCACTCTGAAATATCAGAGTAGCTAAAAGAATAAGAATCAAACTGTTTAATACCATCTGAAGACCTTATTATACCCCCCATATTATATCTTTTGGCTATAAGAAGGAGCCAAGTTACTGTTTCCTGCCAAGAAGACATAGCTACATACTCTATACTACACACAAGGTGAGGACTCATCATTTCTAGTATTAGAGCAGAGAGCATAAGATCCTTAAGGAATTTCTCTTTTAAAAATATTTTACTCATGGCAGTAGAAAAAGTGATGCAGACAGGGTACCAGTCTGCGGCAGTCAAAAGTACAGGTCTAGGTGGAAAAGGTGAGGGATTAAGAGGTACCAACTGGTTGTTATGAAATAGTCAAGGGGATGTAAAGTACAGCGTAGGGAATATAGTCAATAATATTGTTATACTATGTACAGTGTCAGGTGGGTATTAGACTAATTGAGAGGAATCAATTCATAAATTATATAAATGTCTAACCACCATGCTGTACACTTGAAACTACTGCAAAATAATATTGAAAGTCAACTGTAATTGAAAATCAAAAAATAAAAATAAACAATATAAAGCACAGGTCTAGGAATTCTACTCAAATTCTTGCCAATAATGTGTTAAGTGTTAAAACACTGGGAGGAGCCATTGTGTTGTAAGAGGTTAAGGCCAAAAAAACAGAGTGACATTCTTAAGCCTTGTCCTGCCCCAAGAATATATTTCTGGAAGACCAGTAACAGGTAGAAAGCATAGGAATTTTTTATTGTTTTGGTCAAATCACTAATGGTGAGCAGGGAGTTCAGCTACTTGTTTCTAAGTATATAGACTATAAACAGGGAATTATATCTTTGCCTATAGTTGCAGAGAGAAGAGCCTAAAGTGAAAAGATAATAGAAAATTGTCAGAAGTGTTTACCTTTTCAGCAAAAATATATTGGATATTTATTATTTTTCTAGCATTCTTCTAGATTCCAGAGATACACAGTTCCTGCTCTCTAATATATTCCATTAATTCTTTTTCTATGTAACAGCTGAAAGTAAGGTTTTGGAAGAGGGGGCAATAATTTAAGGGCAAAAATGAAGGGGCAGAAAGAAACTCCAAATCTCCCACATACCATAAACCAGAATTAATAGTTGTTAGCAGATAAAAATTAGGTACAGTTTACTTCAGGGGCTAAGCAGGTAATGAATGGTCAGTACAGATCTTCATGAGTAGATAATGGTTTTATTCACTGTCTTGAGGAGCAAAGTCACGGGCAGATGGTAAAGAGTGTAAGCAGGTGAAGATGTGGAAACAGTAAATGTCAGGAAGTCAAAATCTAAGAACAGAGTAAACAGAAATGAGACATTGTCTCAATGTTTAGAAATTTAGAAGGTTTTGGTGTGACTTCCCAATTCTGCATAATGGCATCTTGTCTCTCCTTTCTCTTATCTCTTTTGCTGGCAATTCCATATAACAACAACAAAAACAAAGCAACAACCAAAAAAAGTTTCCCTGTCATTTTAAAGGGTTAATGCATATCTGAAATATAAGTGCATCGCTAGAATACTCTAATAATCTAGTTTTTATTTATTCATTCAAAAACATTGATTAAGCACCTAAGAGATGTGAGATGATGTGCTGATTGCTGCAGGTGCAATTATGAACAAAATAGCCAATAAGTAATCCTTGGAAGCCTCCTATCACTTATGCTTTTTAATGTACATCCTGAATACCCCTCAGGGTCTCCAGTCACTCGCTTTTATATCCGAGACATTTCTAAAGATTTCCCTAGTCCAAAACACAATAGAAAAAAAGGAAAAATTTAGAAAGAGCAAAACCAAATATGTCAATATCACATCAAAGGAAATAAAAGGGAGAAAAAACATAAACTATCAATAGTGTTAGCCATGATAGATAGCCACTTATTTATTATTCTATGGTGTCTAGATCTTTTGTGAATATAACCCTAAATACTAACTTACCAAATTGCTTTGACAAAAGACAAGATAATAATGAAGAAAGTTAAATGGAAAACTGCTAACCACTTTGAGAGATATCCTCAATATCCACACAGAAATAAACAAATACTTTGAAAGGCTGAATTATGCTTAATCAACAGCAATGTTTATAAAGACAATCTCAGTTTTTTGATTTTTAAAGAGATTGAACTCAGCTTCTGAAGTTGATGTTCAGTTGAGTGAAATACTAGTGAGAATACTAATACCAATTATTGCATGAAAGTATTTTTATTAGAAAAGTCAAGGTCTCCTGATACTTCTCCCTTCAAATAATTGCTCACAATCAATTTTGTTTCTACTTTGTTATTTCTATAAATAGAATTCCTAATTGAATTCCCTATGAGTTTGAGGCTGTATCTTTTTTTTTTTAATTCTTTGTCTTTTAAGGATTTTTTTGCACATTTATTCATGATTAGATACCCTTTCTTAAAGATTTTTAAGATAATATATGCATATTATAAGGACTACCAATTTCATAAGAGAATATAAAATGAAAAAATAAGATCCAATTTATCCTATACCCATAATTCTCAGTCCTGATCCCCAAAGGAAACCACAGTAATCTGTTCCTTGGATACCTATACTTTTATATTTTCCTCAACAATTTATTTAGGAAATTACTTCATGCCAGGCTCTTATAAGCCTCTTAAATTTGGATAAAATAAGTCATAGATTGATCACTGGAAATGAATAATGATAAATAATATGACAGGCCAAAAATATTTTTAAAATATTTTCTTCTAAATGATAACATTTTATGAATCAGTTGGTTTCACTATTTAATGTTTTGTATGTCAGTTAAATAGTCTGAATGCATAATTTTCTCAAAAGAACTTTTTTTCCATGTGTGTGGGGGGGTGCTGCTTAAAGTATTTTTACTTACATTACTAAAATTGGTTGATTCAGAGCAGAAGCAATATGGATTGGCAAAGATCTGAATTTAGATTACTGAACAAATGATTAATGGATGCCAGAAACGAAGGGACAGATGATAGGGTTGCTTGGAATCAGAAATCTAGGTGACCTGTGCTCCCCTGGTCAAGCCACTGAGGAACGGTTCCTGGTGGTAAAACGTCTAGTGCAGTCTATTTTTATGACCCAAGGGATGACACTTCTAACCACTTCACTTAATAGACTGTTTCACCAATCATCTGATTTAATCATTTGGATATTGCTTCTCTGATAGTCAGCCTAACATTTTTTTAAATTTAATTTTATCTGATTTCCTCTACTTTTACTCTTTTATCACATTATTCAAGAGGAATACGACTGGCGGGCTTTAATGGATATATCTTAATGTATACTCTTAATTTGGGGCATTAAAATAATTAGGAAATTAAAACCATACAATCATTTCTTATCTGTCTCATTAAATGTCTCAAATATTCCTATTATGATTTCACATTGGTCCCATGAGTAATGATATAAAGAAGAACTCATTATGTTATTGGGGGGGGGTAACCTATATATTTATTAGATTTATACCTATGGGTCAAAGTCCATTACAATGTTATCCCTGATTGATATTATTTTACTTTCCTGAGTTGCAATTACGCTTTGCATAATGGGTGATCAGAATTCAGTACAATAAAAGAGCCATGAAGGTCATGGTTGAACAAGTGGAATGCGGTGAGTAATAGCTTTGAGGTCTAGAGTGATATTTAATATAGACTCCATTATTTTCCTAATGTATGTATCTTTCTTTTTATCTAGAATTTGGGACATTGTTAATGTTCAGTGACATCATGCTTCTTTTATCAAATGGAAGTCCAAGACCTTTGCATGCATGCTGAAAGAGCAGAAGCATCAGGTTTCAATGTTGTTATATAAACTTCTACATCAGAAGAGTTAAATTTTAGTTGGAATAAGAAAATGAATTGTAAGATACACGCATCTTTGCATCCCCTCCTTACTAATCTGTTTCACTCATCGACAGAGACCGTTTTTATAAAAAATTAAAAAGTGTAACTTTCAAGTCCATACACAGAAAAGAGCCTGGAAGAACATAAATTCACATTTCTTGGTCAGAATCTGGTTTGTTGGTGCTCCTTCCAGAACATGTCACCCTTTCAGCAGGCAGATGACAGCAGCTGGGGGCATATAGGAGCACTGGGTCCGCAAGGCACAGTGCTTCTCTTTTGCTGTCTGCGATACTACACTTTTAGAAACTATGTTGAAATCCCAAGATAGCAACCATTAAAAGAAGATATGATTTAATCATTGGTCAACAGATATTTAGATAAAAACTTTATAAATCTAACCTTATAAGACACAAGATGGAGGCACAATTTGCAGAAAACATTCCAAGAGAATCTCCCTA
>NW_006442103.1:6233199-6247999 GCF_000325575.1 Pteropus alecto | reverse complement strand
CCCCTGCTTTCCCAAGTCTCTTCTACCTAGAGTCACTGGTGTCTTCTGAGTGAACTTAAATTCACTACATTCTGAGCCAGTCCAGATACAGTCAAACAATAAATGTGCAACTTTAGATTTAGTGACCGATAGGGCAAAACATTTCTTATACCTCTCTTTCTTATCTTGCAATCTCTCCTACCTTTTCCTTATCCAAAAATTTAGTTCCTGAATGTCTGAATGTTTATAATAGCTCCCCAAATAGTCTCCCTAAAATTCTTATGTTGAAATCCCAGTGCCCAATGTAAAGAATAACAAATTTGGGAATGATTAATGGCCTGAGGGAGCTCCTTTGCCTCTCCCACCACATGAGAAACGAGAAATCTAGTTAGAAAGAGGGCCCTCCCCTGGCCATCCTGGCTCTCTAACTTCAGACTTAGTCCTTCAGAATGTTGAGTAATAAATTTCTGTTATTTATAAGCCAATTATAAATAACAGAATTATCTATAAATATGATATTTTGTTACAGCAGCCTGTAACATCTAAGACAGGTACTATGGACTACATTCAGTCACCAAACTCAGTCCTCGAGCAACAACAGTGATGCCCAGACAGCATGTTCTAATCTGCTGTAGCCCTGGTCACAGATATCCTTCCAATGAGTGAAAAGACTGTCTGAAACCATGATGTTATTTTTTACCAAATATTACCTGTTCTATAGAGGATCGTGGTAGCCATTGCCAACTACATTAGACAACTTTAGGTTTCTAGGATTAGCCCAAATGCACCTCAACTTGCTATGTCCATTTGGGTATTTTTCACTAGAAATCTCTGCGGTCCCTTGGTCACCTGGAACTAATTAATTTCTCTTCATCCACCCCTACCTAGGATGCCCAGCAAGTCGTACCTGGGTACTCTCCCTGGATAACAAAGTAATACACTTCTGATATTGAGATGGACATTAGTGCTCACTTTCAATTAGCAAGTATTTTGCATGTCAAGTGCTTAAGATTTCTCCAAGAGCAGAACATTAGGGAGATCCATAACTCACTACAGGTTATTGGTTCAGTTTCACTGAGTATCGATTTGATCTGAGTGGGCATCAGTTTCTTGTGAAAAAGAAAATCTCAGAATGGGCAAAGCTGTTTTCAGAGTACAATATAATATATTGTCTACACTAGGGTCCTTTTGAGAGTGAAATGACATGGGACAAGTGTTATGCTTACGAGATGCTAAGGACATCAGGTATAAACCAGGCAAAACAAGTTCACAATCACTCAAGCCCTTATGTTCCTAGTACCAGACTCAGAGAATGCATTCTTGCATACGTTTATTTATTGCTTCACTGAATGACTACAATGTAATAGGCAATTCGCTAAGTCTCTCAGGCTACACAGAAATTAAGAAAGCCATAACTTTTGCCTTCATAAACCTTGTAATCTAACAGTGAAAACAACTGAACAATTATGAGTATAATGAAGGATACAAAACAAACGGAAACCTACAATTGGAAAGTATAACTCAAGACCTATCCTAGCTTTGGAGATGAGGAAGAGAAACTGTGAAAGGGACATAACAACGCCAAAACCTGAAAAACGAGAAGGATATAGCTGGGCAGCAGGTAGGGAAAAATGTATTTGAAGAAGATAAAAAAAATATGTAAACCTCCCAAGATGGCCTTAACATCCTTCTCTGCTTGACTACACTTTAGATAGGCTTTTTCCTGACTCCTGACACATGCCTTTCCTTAGAGCACTTTGTAAAAATCTAACTGCCTGTTGCCATTTTACAAATCAGGTATGTCTTTCTCAAGTATCTGGGAGCCATTCCTTTGAAACGTAATCATCAAGGAGATAACACCACTACCTCCCAGTCTCCGTGGGAGAATAGGAGCCTAACTTAGATAATGAATAACTATCAAATACAGATGGGCTAATAACTGACCATCTCCCACTTAACTTCTAGTACTTTTCCATTAGCTCATTACAGCTTTTAAAATCCTCTTGCCTTCTGTTTCAGTGAGTTGAATTTAATCTCTCCCCCGCCCTGTTGCAACAATATTAAATAAAGTCTTTCTTGCCTGTTTCATTCCATTCAATGCAGTGTTTCTTTCACAAAATTTAGCTAAAAATGGATTCTATGGCACTTTTGAGGAATAGAAGGATTTCTACTACATTTAGAATTTGGAGAATTAAAAGGAGTCGCTAGTAGTTTTTATGTTGCTGGAGAGGGCAGAGCAACTTTCATTTAGTGAGATACTGTAGAGAAATGACTCATCGTGGATTTGTTTTAAATCAGACTTCAGTAATCTAAACCCTAAACATCTGGTGCTGATGAATTCTCTCTTTAATGCCCTGCTCCTCCAAACCACTGTTTAAGTTTTAGCCACTTGCTGAACAACATAATTAAATTCTATGCTCATCACTGTATACTGCAATATGAAGGAAAATTTAAAGAAATACTATCTAACTTTTGAAATTTTAAACTGAAGTGAGGCATTTCTGTAGCAATATTCAGAATAAACCTGCAACGAAAGACCAAGAATATAGATATTTGGAAGTGGAGATTATCAATTTCGATGTCTTTGGAATTCATATCATTTCCATTCTTAAGTCTTTTCAGTTATTAGCCTCCTTTACAAGTTCTTCCTATTTATATATTTTTGATTATTCTGCATTTTCATAGTTGTGTAATTGGCCCAGCCTAATCAAAGCTAATAAGAGATTTCTTAGCAAATGATCTCTCATGAAATCATTTTGACATTATTCACCAACAAGATAACTCTAATTAAAATGGTTACCTCCTTTGACGTACCCTCCTTTCTCTCTTCCAAATATTTATATTTGACCCACTTAAAAAAAATCCATTTAGTGAACATTTACAACTGATACAATAGAAATAAAAAGGATCATAAGAGACTACTATAAAAAAATATATGGCAATTGGACAAACTAGAAGGGATAAATTCCTATAAACATACAACCTACCAAGAATGAATCATGAAGAAACAGAAAATCTGCACAGATCAATAATAACTACGGAGATTGAATAGGTAGTCAAAAACCGCCCAACAAAGAAAACCCCCAAACCAGATGGCTTCGTACATAAATTATACCAAACATTTAAAGAATTAACATCAATTCTTCTCAACCTCTTTCAAAAACTTCAAAAGGAGAGATTAATACTCCCAACTCATTTTGAGGCCAGCGTTACCCTGATACCAAAACCAGATAAGGACACTACAAGTAAAGAAAACTATAGGCCAATATACCTGATGAATATAAATCAAAAAATTCTCAACAAAATATTAACAAACTGACAGTACATTAAAAGGATCATACATCATCAAGTGGGATTATTCCTGGGATGCAAGGATGGTTCACTATACATGAATTAATAAATGTGATACACCAAATATCATACGATCGTTTCAATAGATGCAGAAAAAGCACTTGAACATATACAACATCTTTTCATGACAAAAACTCTCAAAAACTTGTATGTAGAAGGAACTTACCTCATCATGAAATCACCATATATGACAAACTCACAACTAACATTACACTCAATGGTCAAAGATTGAAAACTTTTCCTCTAAGATCAAGAACAAGACAAAGGTGCCCAATCTTATCTCTCCTATTCAACTTCGTACTGGAAATCCAAGCCAGAAAAATCAGGCAAGGAAAAGAAATAAAAGGCATCCAAATCAGAAAGCAAGAAGTAAACTTAACTGTTTATAGGCAATATGATTTTATATACAAAAAAAAATCTATAAAGATTACACACACACACACACACACACACACACACACACACAGTTTGAACTAATAAACTAATAAAGTTTCAGGATCCAAAATCAACATACAGAAATCAGTTGTGTTTCTATACACTGACAAATATTTGAAAAAGAAACAAAGAAAGTAATCCCATTTAAAAAGCATCAAAAACAATAAATACTTAGAAATAAATTTAAGCAAGGAGGTGAAAGATCTGTATACTGCAAACAATAAGACACTGATGAAAGAATTGAAGAAGACACAAATAAAAAAATATTCTTTGATCATGGATCAGAAAAATTAATCTTTTTAAAATGTCCATACTTGCCCAAGTCATCTACAGAGTCAAAGCAATCTCTATCAAAATTGTAATGACATTTTTCACAGAAATAGAACAAGTAATCCTGAAATTCGTATGGAACCACAGAAGACCCAAACAGCCAAAGCAATTCTGGAAAAGAAGAACAAAGCTGGAGGCATCACACTTCCTGATTTAAAACTACATTACATTTTAGTATATAAACAAAACAGTATGGTACTGGACAAGTAGACCAGTGGAAGAGAATTGAGAAAAATAGACAAGTAGACCAGTGGAAGAGAATTGAGAGCCCAGAAATAAACCTTTGCATATAGTTAACTAACATTTGATAAATAAGCCAACAATACTCAATGAGAAAAGGACAGTCTCTTCAATGAATAGTGTTGAGAAAACTAGATAATCCCAAGTAGAAGAATGGAATTGGACTCCTACCTTATACCACTCCAAAAAAAATTAACTTGAAATGAATTAAAGATTTGAATATAAGACCCTAAGCTTAGTGTAGTCTCATTTATTTTTGCTTTTGTTGCTTGTACTTTTGGGGTCATATTGAAAAAACCATTGACAAGACCAATGTCTAGAAGAAAACATAAGAAAAAAGCTTCTTGACATTGGTCTTGTCAATGGTTTTTTCAATATGACCCCAAAAGTACAAGCAACAAAAGCAAAAATAAATGAGACTGCATTAAGCTTAAAAGCTACTACATAGCAAAAGAAGCAATCAACAAAAGGAAAGGCAAGCTATGGAATGAGACAAAATATTTGTGAACCAATATCTGTCTGATAAGAGGTAAATATCCAAAATATATAAGTAACTCATAAGATCCAATAGCAAAAATATAAATAATCCAATTAAAATTTTTTTCCAAAAAAGGCATCCAAATGGTCAATTGATACTTAAAAAAAAAAAAAATGCTCAACATCACAAATCATCAGGGAAATGCAAATCAAACCACAATGAGATAATACCTCATACTTCATAGAATGACCATTTTTAAAAAGACAAGAGACAAGTGTTGGCTGTGGAGAAAAAGAAATCCTTTTGCATTGTTCATGGTAATGTAAATTGGTGCAGCAACTAAGGAAAACAGTATGAAGCTTCCTTAGGACATAAAAAATAAAACTATCATATGATCCAGCAAAACCATTTCTGGGTATATATCCAAGGGAAATGAAATTAGGATCTTGAAGAGATATCTGCACTCCCATATTTAAGCAGCATTATCCACAATGGCCAAGATATGAAAACAGCCTGTGTCCACTGACAGATGAATTAACAAAGAAAATGTGGTATATAATATAACATAATGTAATATAATATAACATAACATAACATAACAAACATAACATAACATGTTATATTATTTATCCATGAGAAAAAGGGAATTCTGCCATCTGCAACAACATGGATAGACCTCGAAGGCATTATACTAAGTGAAATAAGTCAGACAGAGAAAGGTAACTCCTATAAAAACTCACTTTATATGGAATCCAAAGAACTCATAGAACAAGAGAATAGAATGGTAGTTGCTCGGGGATGAAGGGTGGGGAAAATTGGAAAATTTTGGTCAAAGGGTACAAACTTCCAGTTTTAAGATAAATAAGTCATGAAGATCCAATGTACAGCTTGGTAACTAGAGTTAACAATACTATATTATATATTTGATAGTTGCTAAGATAGTAAATCAAATGATCTCACTCCCCTCCCCCCTACAGGTAACTCCTATAAAAACTCACTTTATATGGAATCCAAAGAACTCATAGAACAAGAGAATAGAATGCTAGTTGCTCGGGGATGAAGGGTGGGGAAAATTGGAAAATTTTGGTCAAAGGGTACAAACTTCCAGTTTTAAGATAAATAAGTCATGAAGATCCAATGTACAGCTTGGTAACTAGAGTTAACAATACTATATTATATATTTGATAGTTGCTAAGATAGTAAATCAAATGATCTCACTCCCCACCCCCCTACACACACACATACAAATGGTAATTATGTGAGCTGATAGAGGTGTTAACTAATCCTATTTTGGTAATCATTTCACAACAGATACATGTATCAAATCATCATGTCGTATGCCTTAAACTTACACAATGTTTTATGTCAATTATATATCTCACTTAAACTGGGGAGTAGAAGGGAAAGTACACATGCAACACACAGAAAAAGTAAGTTAAAAATTCTGTGATCCAGGACTGTTTATGTTCTTTTATGCTAACCCTGGATCCCAATGAACCAAAGACAGAAAGAGAGAGGGAGGGAGAGAGGGAAAGGAGGAGAGAGAGAAAGAGAGAGACCTGTTCCCAGGCACGTGCTGATTTATATAAAATGCTATCATGGTCTACGATCAAAACACTAAACTTTATTAAATGATACAGTGCTCACGGTGTTGTTTAATTAGAAAGGGTGAATCAAGAAAAATTCCCTTTGGGTAGGATACTAAAATAAAAGCAAATTAAAATTAATATCGACTTGGATTTCCTATGCATATCCATTATTAAAAAAAAACAAACCCTCAAACGCTCTGAATGTCGGTCCTAAAATTATTTATTGGGAGCTCCCTGTTCTACTTGCAAGTTATTTTCCAGCTCCTCTGGCTATGTCAAAGAAAAAAAAAAAAAAGCTTTGGGGGAAAAATCAGCTGGTGTCAGAATTCCCTCTGATAGAACATCCAGAGTGATTACAGTCTTCTCAAAAGATCAACAGGGGACTCACAGTGTTTCGGTGAATGTATTTCCAACTGCTAAACTCTCACGTTCCGTTAGGCATGGAAATATTTGTGGCTAACACTCCCCTTCATTATTCTTTGGCAGTGGCCCTCCTGAAACACAGGGCCTTCTGCCTTGTTGCTTCTATTCTCCAAGGGTTAGGAAGGGACAAAAGAAAAGCAGGTGCAGAGAGCTTCCTTCTAGGAGCCATTATGCCGCCTGTGCTGACATCCACATTAGGAATGTGGCTTACGGTGCAGTCCCATATCATTAATGACAGCTGGGGGGCTCCACCCAGATCCCCTGCTTCAGTAGGGCACTCATTCTCCCAGATTCCAGGAGTGTTTGACTGCTGCCGGTTCATAGCTGAGACCGAGTCTGGGAGTGGAACTCTGCAGAAGGGAGCCTCCTCGCCCAAGAATAGGCTCCGTTTCTGGTTCCAGTGACTAGCTGACCAAGGATACCAAGTGTTGTCCACTTACTGCAACTCGGAGCAACTCCGGGGAGCTCCGCAGTTCCAGAGCTCCCCTGGGGGCTGGCTTAGGGCTTGTCTACAACCTCATCTCAGCCCAATTTCTCTCTGCTCCATCCTGCTGCCTTTATCCACTCACAGCTGTCCTAGAGCAATCAGTAACGCAAATCTCTATCCTAATGCCTGTTTCCCTGGGAACACACCCAACATAGGCAGTGAAGTGAAGTTTTTGGTGAGATGCTTCCTGCCTTTAAAGTGCTATGATTCTAAACCATAGTTCCTCACTCTCCTCCTTCCATTGTATTTGCTTACTTTGTTCTGCTATGAATTGAGCAAAGAAATTAATTGTTCGCAATCACTAGATTTTCTGTTAAACGAAGAGTATGAGTTTAAGTGCATGGGCTTTCAGTTAGCATGAGGCTACATAGATGGGTTATTATTATTGTTGTTGTTGTTGTTGTTGTTACTCCAGGTTCTGGGAAACTTTCTGGATAATTTGGGCAGTGGATAATGACTATGACATAATTGCTGTAAGATCATTTATTTTGAGGGCAGATACTGTGCACTAAATGTTAGGGAACACATATTTAATAGATGCACCTACATTAAGCTTTTTTTGTGTTAGAAATTTAGAAAAAACATATGCTTATAGATTGTTATAAGGATTGCTGTGAAAAAAGTGGTACTATATAGAATAGTGTGACTACGCATTAAGTATTACAAACATTTTAATTCTACAATTTAATACTTCATAAAACAGAAGAATAAACATAGAAATAGTTTAAATCCTGCATATTGAAAGGGAATTGATTTTTACAAATAAGGGCACATAGAACAAGCATATTTGAACAAACATTCTATTTGCAGACCATTTTTAATGAAAATTTTAATATTTTACTGAGTATCTGAGAAGTCAGTGAAAATAGATAGAAAGGACACCGAGCAAGATTTAAAATGTAAGGGAAGTTTAAAAGTACATCTGATGAATATTGTAGATCCATAATATAGATGAAATATATGGCTTCTTAGGAAACCACTTTTCTTAAAGGTTGATGCATAGTTATTATAAATTCCAATTTTTAAGATACATTTAAGGATCCTAGTGAAGTTTTACAGATTAGATTCTATTCCTGCAATCATATAAATGATAGAATAATTCAGATGATCTTTAATGTTAGATGCTACCTTTTATTATAAATGTTGACACTTCAAAGTCATTTAACTTCTAGAAAAAGCTACTTTCAGAGTAGCTACAGTTCCCCAATGCCTTTTATATGAATTTTAAGTACTGTAGTATAAATGATACATTGTACCAAATGCCACAGGCTCAGGTGACTATGTAGATTTTTGCAGCTATCAAAAGTTTTACTTTCTAAAATGATTATATAACCTGAGACTGACAAGCCCCAGAAATAGGGAAAAATACAGAAAACTTTTCATTGCTTTTGAAAAGGACACATCTAAATGATAATTCTAGCTCAATCAGATGAACTATCATGACCTTATTCCCAGTTTGACAAGGAACAAGATTTACTTAATAGAACATTATTAGTCTCTCTATTTTAAAATGTGCAAGCACAACCAACAGTTATTTTGTTGAGGAAATAATGCACCCTCTAAGAAAGGAGACCAAATGGCTATAGTTAAAAAAAACCTTATCTTTAAAAATTATAAATGGCAGAAAATAATTATACTATTCATGGAAAAAAGGTATTTCAAAAAATTTGAGTGAATTCTAATCTATTAAGAATATATTAAGTTCTCCGTGGGAAAAAATATTTTAGTCTTCAATAACTTCCTCATTAAGATAAAGGAATTTGCACTGGTCACAGGTATCATTTACTTTTAAACCAATTTAGAATACTGTACTCTGAGATTTACTGTATTTTGTGCCATTCTTAAAGACTTTTTGATAAAGATTTACTTCATTTATTCTGAACATATTCACATTCTCAAAGCAAAAACGAATTATCAAAAACTTAAAAGCAAAACCTTGTGAGAAACAAAACGGACAACCTCCAATCATCCATCATGCAATCTCAAAGTAGGTTCAACCCTTACTTTCTATACAAACGGACCTGATAAATGGAAGCATTCTGATTTGTTTCCTTGTTTCTGTTTTGCGTTTTTATCACCCAGAATACAAAATGATAATATCTAGTATGGAAAGTTAAATTGAGTTTTAGAATTATAATTCAAGTTGAGAACATGATATTTATATTTTTAATTCTATTTTTTTATCAAATAATGTCACAAATAAAATCACAGACACCAAAATAACATGTCATATAATCGTTACTCAGCAATTTTCATTGAATGAATATGTGAATTTAATTTAGAGTAGTTAATATTACAAACTTCCTACAATACTTATTCATCAAAGGAAATAGTGATACTTTGAGGTTTTTGAGCTTAAGGTAATGTGGTACCACTATATAAGGTTATTCTTATTGAGAAACAAATTAGTCTTTTATATTAAAGGCATTGCATTCCGCACTTGAGGAATAACTCCGTAGGTCTCAAAACGTCCTATGTGTAATTTTCCAACCTATATCCCTCACTCCCCACCATAATCTTTCCTTAGTTCCAAAGATATATGAGCTTAGAGCCTTTCTATACCTAAGACCCACTGCCTTCACCTTTAAAAACTAGATGGTGATACATACCTACTGAACTAGTTATTAACTGACTGCCTCTCACCTCCAAATTCACTCTTAGTTGCCTGCTTTGAGAAAATTGAACTGGGATCCTTAAATAATTTCCCTTCACCATTCAGGAAAGGGCACTGGAAAGATACTGCAGGAAGAGTTTGCTCACTGGTTCTGCAGTGTCTCTTGGTGAAGGGTTGTGCGGCACGTGTGGGTCCTGCTGCTGTGGTACATGCACCTTCACGAGCACTGGGATCCCACAGAGCATGGTGACCATCAGCACCCAGCATCTTCCCATGGCACCCCCTCGGGCAGTTTCCTACAGAAGAGTCTCCAGAAAGACACCTCCCCATGAATGGTTTATCCTAGCACCTTAAAGGACACATTTCCAGCATGTTCCACCACCATGCCACCAGAACAACTTCTCTGCTTTTTAGTGAGCAGAACTCTCACCAAAAGCTCTGATCTCAGCCCCGGAAGCAAGGTTCTTTAGTGGGTGCTCTATCATAGCCCAAGGGGTAGTGACTGCGCTTTATATTCCTAAGTTCTTTAGAATTCCTCTTCATTTTTTACTACACATCACCTTGTCCTTCCAGTTTCCTATGAATAATTATTTATATTAAATGTGGACTTTGACTCTGTCCTACATTATTTAAGGATTATGCATACTTAGCATATGCAAACATGCCACCCCAAAATATGCCACTGTGGCCTGTTGACAATTTTGACTTAAAGGCACTTAAAAAACAGTAAATACAAGAAAAACACTGTGACTGTCCTTTTTTTAAAAAGCAGGAAACAAAATTCCCTTGTGAAAGATGCCTTCTTTATAGCAGAAAGAAAAGTAACATTCTTATCAATGAAGGGAAGTTGAGAACAGAGAAGTCTATAGAAACAGACCTTGTTAAAATAATTTGTATCATCAGTCAGCCTCCCCACATAGTTTAGTTACTTTTCCAGTTGCCTCTCTTTGTTCAACCTAATACAAAAGCAAGTAAGTTTCACCATTTCTCTGGGTCTTCAAGCCTTTTAAAGGCCTGCAGGTCACACAAAACTTATATTAAATGAATCTGTATGCCTTTCCTCATATTGATCAGTTTTATGTCAATTTAATTCTCAAGCCAAGTCCAAAAAAAAACCTCTAAGAAGGTAAAGTAAAAATCTGCCTGTTAAAAACCATGTGATATATAACAGACACTCCACAACTATGAGTTCCCCTTCTATCCTTAGCTTGTCAGTATTATTATATCAACTGCATGTTTGTCAGAGGCAAAATTTTATTTTACTAAACATCTGACACTTTATATTTAAGCAAAATGGTAGAATCTATCAAAAGGAATTACATTTTCTTTTCCAATATACTGGCAATTTAATTGTAAGGAGAACCTGAAGATGAAATGCATGTGAACAACTACCATTTAAAGAAATTAAGGGACGAATCTGATGACTTTTTTTCATATATTACTAACCTCTCTCTTCTCTTTCTACATTCATTCATGGCACCAGCTATGTGCCAATCATTGTTGTAGGTACTAGAGGAAACAGAATAAAAGGAAACTCTGAGTGCTATGATACTAAACCAAAGTAAAATTATAATGGTAATATAATACAATAATTAGAATAAAGAAGGTAATAACAAGATTATAAGTGAGACAGGAAAACACTCAGAAAGGTCCCTATCCTGACTTTATACAAAGTCAAGATAATAGGGGAAGTGAGAAAGGGTTTGCTAAGAGAAATCTTCCAAAAGAAGGAATTTTGATAAGATTATTTTGGAAAATTGATTTTGGAATATTTAAAAATATTTAATAATAATCAAACTACAAAGCAAATCATTTAGAAGCATGTTATAGGCAGAGCATACATAAAAGCTTAAAGAGATTAAAGAAGCACAGAGACTTAAAATAGAGTAAGCAGTTCTTGATGGCAGAATCAAATAATGCAAGAAGCCATAAAGTTAGGCTTAGTTACCTGTGCTATCAGCATGCCAAGCTAAGGTGCTTCAGACTTGCTGAGCATACTTAACATGACTTGGGGTGGAAGTCACTGAGGATATCAGCAGAGACAATGAGATGATCGGCCTTAGGTTTTCAGAAAATTATAAGCAGCAATAAAGAGAAATGATTGGAGAGTCACACACAGTGGGCCAAGAAGCAGAGGATAGAAGATATATAACAAGAGTCGACAATAATGTAGGAAGGACAAAGGAGAAACATTAAAAAGATGTTTAGGAAAAAGAATCAAACAGAATCATTAGTAAATAATTAGATGAAGTGATATGTAGGAAGGAATGAGTTGGTGATGTCTCCCATGGTTCTGGTTTGGGCAATAGGTGAAATGATATCAACTGGGATGGGAAACTGTGAAGATGATGATTTGTAAGAGCGGTGGGAATAGAAATAATTGGTTCAATTTTGAACTGGTTAAGTTTGAAAACAGGATATAATTAACAGGCATTTAGATATTTTTACTTAACACTCAAGAGGATGCTTTGAATGCGTGTATATAATACGCAATAACTCACCATCGGTATATTTTATCTAGATAGAATAGAAAGACACTGTGTTCAGAATAATTTTAAAATGGTGTGGGGGGCTTCCTCAATAATCTATCACCACAATAACGCTGCACTAGCAAACAACATTAAGATTTTAGTGGCGTGCAATAATAAGTATTTATTTTTGGCTCTTGCATCTATGGATAAGCTGGGCTTCAGCTGATGCAGGCTGTGCACAAATGGGATTGGCACAAAAACGCAGACTAGATCCAGGTCTACTTTACCTGTCTCAGCCTCCTTGGATCAGTGGCTAATCAAGGCAAGTGTGCCTCATGGCAAAAGATAGGAATGCAAAGAGGTAAACCTAAACATACAAGCATATTTCAAGCCTCTGCTCACATCATATCTCAGCATCACAATGGCCAAAGCAAGTGGCATGGCCAAGCTGGACATCTAGAGCAAGAAGGGGCACTATGAACTGCACGTTTTACTGACTGGAGGAAACAGGTGATCTCGCTACTACTCTGTGAGTCACTTTTAGTGGGGCCTAAGAAGCAAGGTAGTTGGATGGAGATTAGGAAACTGTGGTAAATCCTCAAGAGCAAAAAAATTTTGTTCAAGAGAAGTTTTGGAAGAATTTCCAGAAAATTTTAGAGACTATGAGGCCGAAAACCGAGAATTTATTGCACTTAAGGCAAACATTAAGTGGATCTTTGAATCCTTCCCTGACCTTGGTAAATATAACTTTAAACACTGTTGTTTTCTTGACTACTACTCTTTTAGCACTTTGCATGTACTAATTTGTATTATTTGTGGTTTTATGTCAATATCCTCCTGTTCTATCCATATTATAGGCCTCTTGATAGTTGACACTGAGTTTTATAGCTACTTGTAACTCCATCAGTAACTTAGGTCTTTACTCTTAATGATGTTTAATAATGTCGATAGCACTGCATTCAAAATATAATAACATAATGTAAACAAAGTGCACAGCACAAGCCTGGCACAAAACAGCTGTCTGATAATTCTTACTTTTCTTACTTGTTGTGCCTATAAATATTAATTCAAATAAAAAATGAAGGAGAACAAGGTAATCAATCAAATCAAGGGCAATTTGGTTTTCCCATTAATAAAAAGAAGAGAGCTGGTGGCTAAAGATTTTATCGAAGATAGAATTCTTCACTGAAATATAAATCCATAAACATTCAGTTATGTAAAAATTTGTCTAATTTTTATTTTATTCATTTGTAAATTTTTGTCTGATTGTTATTTAACAATTGAACTCTACCACTCTCTTATTCATCCATTGTGAAGCTCTCTTACAAATTTCAATGCTATAAAGAAATTTCCCAGAACTACGAGCATGATGGATGTTTCTGAAATGTGTGACATACCTTCATAAATGAACTCCAAGTGCAGGTCCACCCTTTTACTTGATATCTCACAAAACTACTACAGACATTTTAAAAGATATAATGGTTCATCTTCTATATATAAGTAAATTTGAAATTGGTATTTAATTATGTACTTCAGTTATTTGAGAGATACCTCACATGTTCTGATCCAAATTAGGCATTCAATAAATTCTTGTTGGTTGGCTAATGAAAAGCTCATTATTATAACCCTGTGTTACTTGGTACATCTAATTTCTACACTCACATTTCTTGCCATTGTGTGCTGGAGACAATGAAAGAATTCTGAGAAACACTGTCCGGATTAATAAAAGAAACCATTTTGCCATTAAATCAATTTTATGTTAAAATTTTTCTGCTTATCAATTGTATTGGTCACCTACATTATCAATAGGATCAGCCATGGTACTTAACGATGAAAAATTTCAGCTCGAATCTGTGTATATGTACACTGATGACATCACACACACACACACACACACACACACACACACACACATGTGTGTACTCCTGTACACATATACACATATGCATATATGTATGTGATCCTGTAAATCTTGAAATATGGAGCAGTAGGAAATGGTCTCCGATTGTTGAGCTGATTTAAATTTCTTTTGGTTTCTTTAATGATCTTTTTTTAATAACCCACTAAGCATCTCTGTATTAACTAAGAACTGAAACGAAGGGCATCTAAATTTTTTAAGCAGAAATATGTGATATTATAGGGAAATTTGGTACAAATCCTGTATTTAATTAAATGAAATAAAAAACTCTGCATGTACAAAAAAATGTGAATAATTTATTTGAAATTTTAGAAATGAAAAAAGTAAATGAGGCTAAAATGAAACACAAAGAACAGAGTGTCCTGTATTTTTAAGCACTTCGTCTTAATGATAATCTAGAATATCTACAAAAAACTAATTTTACCTAATTAAAAAAAATCTAAAGAGATTTCAAGATTTGTTTATGTGTTTTAGCAGGATGAAAA
>NW_006442103.1:6221208-6232513 GCF_000325575.1 Pteropus alecto | reverse complement strand
TTTTAAAAAGATAATGCAGAGATCTAGGCTTTTGTAGTATACTAAAAGTTAGTATTCAGTCTTTATCACCCTTCATTGCAAATGTTTTAATTCTATGAATTTATTTTGCCTGTCGAGCTCAAGAATACAAATCAATTTGGAGTAAAGTTATCCAATATCTTGCTACTTGCTATATATGATTAGTCACAGATGTATGTACACTGATGACATCACACACACACACACACACACACACACACACACACACACACACGTGTGTGTACTCCTGTACACATATACACATATGCATATATGTATGTGATCCTGTAAATCTTGAAATATGGAGCAGTAGGAAATGGTCTCCGATTGTTGAGCTGATTTAAATTTCTTTTGGTTTCTTTAATGATCTTTTTTTAATAACCCACTAAGCATCTCTGTATTAACTAAGAACTGAAACGAAGGGCATCTAAATTTTTTAAGCAGAAATATGTGATATTATAGGGAAATTTGGTACAAATCCTGTATTTAATTAAATGAAATAAAAAACTCTGCATGTACAAAAAAATGTGAATAATTTATTTGAAATTTTAGAAATGAAAAAAGTAAATGAGGCTAAACTGAAACACAAAGAACAGAGTGTCCTGTATTTTTAAGCACTTCGTCTTAATGATAATCTAGAATATCTACAAAAAACTAATTTTACCTAATTAAAAAAAATCTAAAGAGATTTCAAGATTTGTTTATGTGTTTTAGCAGGATGAAAAGACATGTAATGACTAATTAATTCCATTATTTTGCTCATGAGGCCCATATTAACGAGAGCTACCCAGGGCAGAATTGAAACTATGGGAAATTCATTTCTCCACCTCTTCCCTTGTCTGAGACCATGCACTTACTGTGTTACAGCTAGGATGACAATTATTAGCGGTAAACTATTTGAAAAGAAGAACAGCCTATGTTCTAATTTTCTGGGAATTTAAGAAAAGAAGCTACTAAGAAAATATATTTGACTTTATAGTTGGAAAGACAGAAACCCAGGGTGAAAAAAAATGTGTTGTTTTTATCCTAGAAAGAAGAAAACAATAAGTTAATTCTCTATGACAAATGAGACTTATAAAGAAACCATCTTGGGTACAAGAAATTGATCGGGAGCAAAGACCTTGCTATGCGCTGATTGACTTCTTGGGTAAAGAACATCTGCCATCTTTGTTTTCACTCTGCCACCTGCTCCAAACTTCCCCTCATTGAAATAAGATTTCTACCTGATGACAAGAAAACTACCACTTTCTGTCTCTCTGACATGTGCCCTGTATCTGGACTCCGCTATCAATGGTCCCCCACTTCCCTGGCTGATAAGCTTTATTTGCCTTCTTACATTTCCTCACACTGCACGCAGCCAAGTCCACCAACAGTATAGATTCTTAAGTAGGGATATTCCTTCTTCCATCCCAAACCACTGAGGAAGACAGCTATTTGTCATGAATTGGTTGAATACGGATTCCTCTCCAGTCTCCTTTACACACACTTTTCTAAAAGCGCTGATGCTTGATTTTTTTTTTTAAGTCAAATTTGCAAATTAAGCAAAAATGAGAATCTTTTTTCTCAAAGATATTGATAAAAATGTTGAAAAGTGAAGGCTCACTACAAACTTCTTTTATTAACCTAACATATATTGTGGTTATGCTTGATCAAATGCAAATATATTAAATAACTCTCAATATGAGTCATAATTTTTTTCTCATGACTAGAAAAATAACCATAAGTCTTAAGTTAAGTAATTTATAAAATTCAAGATATATAACTAATGATATAACTTGCTCTTTCTGGTCCACCTATGAATAGCATTAAATGCAAAATAAATAATATTAAAATTATTTTCTTTGGTTGACATCATTTTTTAGTGAATTTATAGTGACACTTCAGGCATGCTATGTTTTTCTAAGTGCTGAAAGTTTCTCTAACAAGCCTAGATTTTTGGTCAAAGGTTTGTCTCATATACTCAGTTTACAAATTTTGATTTTGTTGTTTCTTTTTTAAAAGAGGAGTCTGGCAAATTGTTAGGTTCTTTTTACAGTTTTTCAAAAATAAACACTGGTGCTTCTATGGGGACGCTGAAAAGCTCCTTCAGTACTCAGGCGTATGATTCCCCTGTGTTTCAACACATAAACTGATCGTGAATGACTATACTTTCTCCGTGTATTTATCATTTAATTACGCATTCATTACTCTATCATTTCTATTTTAACAATGAAGTCTGTTGCTTAGAAATACAAAAGAAAGAATTGTATAAAGAATCTTCATATAGTCTCTGAAAGAAGAGTGTGAACTCTGGAGCCAGGCTTTATTGCTTCACATCATTTCTGTCCCCAGTAACCTTTATGACACTAACCAGCTACTTAAATGCTCTATACCTTAGCCATCTCCTCTTTAAAAATGAGAATAACAACATGATGCATCTCAAAGTGCTGTGAGAACTGAAGGGTGTAATATAATGTTTCATATAAAGCGTCATCGCCATTTTATATTAACATTATAGGTTTTACCACAAGCCGTTTTTCTATTTCATGTTTACTCAAGCATAAAATTTTTAAACCTCCTTTTACACTTACTGTTTATATATAATAAAACAAGTTTGTCTTTGTGTTTTGTTGACCTCTTACACAAATAATACAAAATATTATAAAATATCTGAAACAATTCTAGACTATCAAACATTTTTCTAATAGTCTGTGGCATGTCTTTTGGACATTGCTTTAACATTGACCTGATCAGAGGACTAATAAAAATTTCTTTTTCTTCATCATCAATGTTAACTATAATTTGTATAATCAGAATTGCATATTATAATACCGCTTCTCATATTCAATGCAATAATTGTATTCAGAGCCCACTGACTTCTCAATAACAATCTAAATAAAATCTATTGTTTGGCATCAGTAAGCATATTTTTTTTCAGCTTAAGTGAATTCATATGATTCCCTTACATCGCTTTTGATTAGGATTAAAGCTTCAGCTATAATTTATTCATCACTTAAAGTAATTGTGTTGCATATATTTCTGGAAGTCAAAATTTTGTAAATACCATGTTTATTTTATAAACTATTTTTAAAGGAGCATTTTAAAAGAGAATTTAAAGGGTATTTTCTCCCCCTAACCAAATCACTCAAAATGTCATAAAATATAATATAAATAGAGATCAATAGTAATAATACAGAATAGCAAGAAAAGATGGCTTTGGGAAATTCCATTTTGATAAGTTCCATGAATACAGAAAACAGAATGAATGGAATTCATAGAACAACAAATTCAGAGAAATCTAGAGCCTAAAATGCCTTTTTTAAAAAAATGCTACAAAGGTAAAAGCAGTTCTGGAAAAAGTTCAAACTCGAGCTTCAATAAGTCTGAGTGCAAGGGGGCCACGAGGTTGTTCGCGTAAGGAAGAACTGTGATGAGAGCTGTGTTTAAGAAGCTCTTCTCATCCAAGAATGATGCCACACAGCTGCTGAGAGGAGAATTCTCCCCCCGCCACCCCACACACACCCCCCGAGATAACAATGCCAAAAATAACACCTTCAAAAAGTGAAAGATCCTCTGGAGAAGGCATCTTGATGAAATGCTAAGGTTGGAGAGAATGGCAGAAAATTTCTCCTGAGAATCCACAAAGACATCTGTAAAGGGAAAATCAAAGGGGACCGACTGACGTTTTCTAATCTAAAGTTACGAGGGTTGTTCTCTGAGAGGGAGAAATTACAGTTTCCCAGAGACGCTTTCCACCTTCAACCCGAACTTTAACACCTTTCTGCGCTACTCAATGTCACCAATAACCTCTACATTACCCAATTTAATATTCAATTATTCATCTTCTCAGTATCATTTGAATAAATTAATCATAATCACTGCCTCTTGTTGGAAACGTTTCCTTCACTTGACTTCTGAGATATTAAACTTTTCTGCTTTTCTCACAACCATAGTGCTCCCTTCCTTGAACCTCTTCCCTTCTGTAACTACAATCATTTGCTGGGTGAATAAGTCCATCCCAGGACTTTAAATGCCAACTAAGTGATAATGACTTCCAGATCTAAGCCCACGTGAGGCCCTCACCCTTCATTCCAGACCCGGGTATCTGACCATCTGCAGAACAACTGTGCTTGGATGTCTAGTAGGAAATACACTTACGACATGCAAGACCACAATATTAATTGTCTCTCAGAAACTTCTCTCTATGTGTGTTTCCAATTTCGGTAAGCAGTCTCAACTTTAACATAAATTGCTTAAGCAGAAAGCTTTGGATCACAGGCTCCTCCTCTTTCACACTCTCAGCCAATCAATTAGAAAGTCCTGTTATCTCTATCCAAAGTGTACTACTCAAAGTTGACAATTTCTCACTATTCTGCTATCACTACTACTTCACTTAATCTACAGATGCTAATAACTCACAAGTATCAACATATATTAAAAAGCTTCAACAATTAATCTGATAAAATGAATACGACAAAGATTAGCACAAATAAAGAATATGTAAATTAGAAATCACTATTATTCTTAAGGAAGGATCATTAGAAAGCAAAGTGAAAAATGAAATAAATGGAAGTTTTCTTTTGTATTACCATCATTTAACTTTATACTCGAAGTTTTGATCAGAGCAACTTTCTGAACTTTAATTTAAAAGTTGATTTTTAATACATGTTTGCAATGCTTTATATTGATACGTATAGATTAATTTTATTTAAACTTCTTCATTGAAGTTGATTATGCAATTGAATATCTAGTTGAAATGAATGATTAAATCAAAGGTTACTTATCTCTTTCTCTTACAGAGGAACATTTACTCGCCTCCATTTTTTCTACTCTGGGACAAAGAATGACAGAAGGTACTTGAGTTTACTCATCACCTTGGCCATCAATGCAAGACTTTCTTATCAATAAACAGACTTTCTAGATCACAGAATACATAAGCTTCAATTTTACTAGCTGTGGTCAACTTATTTCTACAGTGGTTGGGCCAACTTTCTCTTATTCAAGCACTGCACTGGAGTTTCTGTCCCCATTTGCAAGTGAACACTGGATGTCATCAGATGTGGTTTCTGAAAATCTGGTGACTGGGAAATAATGTCTCACTACTTTGATATGTATCTCATTGATTTATTAGGAAGACTAAACAGCTTTTCAAATCTTTGTCTTATCCTTTTGTGCATTTATATTTTAAAGAAATTCTTCTCTAACTCCAATATAATTAACATATTCTCCAGGAGATAATAAAAATGTGTTCCTATATTTTTGTCTGTGCTTTAATACTCCTGCACTTAAAAACTGCAATAACCTTAGAAAAAATCATTTATTCTGAGTCTCAATACTCTCATCTGTAAAATGGTGATAATAAGAGTTGTAATGACAATTAAATGTGCAACTTGCCCTATTTAATGTATTTTATGAATTTATAAATTACTCATGTTCATTCATATGATCCCAACATGTTAAAAATTTTTAATTGTTGAAAGCATTTTATTATAGAAATATCAATGATCTATTTCTTCCTTCAGCTCTTGAGGGGAAAAAATCAGAGAAATCATTAAGAAATAGCATTAGATCTGAACTTCGAAAAACACATAGGCTTTTACCACAGAGATATTAGATAAAAAATAACTATGCTCTTGAAAGGCATTTTCTTTCACTTAGGAAACTTCGACCTCTTTTTTTTTTTGCCCTTCTTACAAAAATAATTTATCTTTTAATCTTTCTGATTGAAAACATTAAGATTTTTTCAAATATCTGGTCCATTCAATGTTACAAATGGTTTGAACAACAATTACAGTGGCCATATATTTTTCCAGACACCTCAAATTGAACTAAAAAAAAAAAAAAGCCTCAGCATATTAATGACTTTGCTTTGTGAAAAAGTGAATTTCACAGGCAAGTGAAGCTCCAATGATTAGAGTTTCTGTTACTTTTCGTTTAGTTGAAAGCAGTTTTAGGAAGAATGTTCTAGAATCTCCTCTTTGGAATAATAGAACATGCTTAAAAAATTAAATTATGTTTTTGTTTTTTTTAAAAAAATGCTATTTCAAAAAATACTTTTGCATCTTTTGTTACTGTGAACATTACTTTACTTGTGGATTTTAGAACATGATATTTTAAAATCATGTTTTCTATACCCAAATATTTCTCCGTAGAATACAGCAGATATTTGAAGCCAAATAAATGTGATAATGTTAGAAATCACATAAAATCAACCATAATCATTTGTAAAGTTATTCATTTCAATGAATAAAGTTATTTATTTCAATGAATCACAAAATGTTTTTAAAATTCCTGCTATTAAATTATTAATGGAAATCACCTTTATTCTATATATCAAAAAGAGTCTACTATATATTGACATTTAGTTCATGTTCAAACACTCTTAAGTACAATAAATTACTTTCTTGAATTGTTTTGGATTCTAGACGCTTTTTTCCTGGAGATGTGTCCTTTTATAAATACATTAATGCTTACTAAAACAATTATTAGAATATAAACAACTCTTTCAGAGGAAGAGATGAGAAATATAAGAAACTTGTAGCATTTATAGTTGAAATTTCTTGAATTAAACACTTGATTTTTGTTTCATTTTTTTCTTTGTCACATGAACTATATGAAATCAGTCCAGGTTTTTAAGATGATGTTTCATAAGATTATATTGGATACATCAATATTCTTATTCAGAATATTCTCATTTTGATAAGAAAATGCATTTCCTTTTTCGCTTTCCTCTTCGTCTCTTAGATTTGATTTAAGATTTTGCTGATTACTGAAGGAACCAAGAAGATGTTACTGGTTCAAAGCATTTAAGAAGGGTGTTCACAGGCAATTGACAAGGGGAATATTGGAATAAGACTGCTGAGCTACATATAACACCGAATGCACAACAGGTCATAAACATTTGTAATTATCTGTAACACTGGGCAGAAATTACTTGCATCTCTACTGGAAAAAATCTACAAGTTAACAAATAACTCCACTATGTATCAGACTTCTGAACAATAGTAGCAAACAAATTAATTTAGTACTTTCACTAGACAATCCTTACATCGCCTTTTTTCTCCATATTTGATAATAAATGTATCACCTTTTTTGCCTTATTTTCAAGATGTGGATAATTTTTTTACACTGATAATTCTTTTAGTGCCTAAGACAGTTGCAAACTTTAGAGTTTTGCTGAGAATTTGATGGTATTTTCATTTTTCTCTCCCATACTGTTATTACTCTCATTTTCTCAAAGGACAGGGATAGCTTCAAACAGCGAACAGAGCACAAATTGCCTTTTTTTTTTTCACTTCAGAACTTAACATAGAATATTTTTCCACTTCACAACCCCAACTCTTTATTTTACTTCCTTATTCCAAAATTGTTCTGTGGCAATTTCATAGTGGCAAGAATTGTCTTATTGATCACAAATCTCAAACCAAGAATTTTGAGTTTGATTGTTTATTTGATTTGGTTTAATCTGCTTTGCTTTTTAACCAGAGAGTGATAACATGCCAATTAAAATTAGAGAATATATCTTATTCCTTCTCTCTGAAACTAAACTTATAACAGAATTCTTTAAAAAGTTTCCACTCGGGTCGAGCCAATGGAATTCATTTACAGTCAGTCATTAGTAAAGGACCATAATGTGGGACCTCTTTAGAAAGTGGTGGTTGTATTTCTAAAGTAAGAGATTAATTAGCCCAGTCTTCCTATTTTTTTAAAATTGATAAGAGCAGTTTCCGTAGTATCTCCTATCTACATACTTTCCCAGGTCTATTCATTTAGAAAATGTCAGAAATTTTTCTCATTTCATAACAAAAAGTTTCATGATAACATGATTACTTAATTAAAAATAATTTAATGTGTTAGATAATGAGGTGTTTAAAGGAGATTGGAAGAGTTACCTGGCAATTGATCAAGATGCTTTATCTTTTAAGACAATACTCACATAAAAATAGCTTGTAGATCTGCAAGGCCGGTTACTTGAGCAGGAGTGGGAACATTTTTACAAAAGAAAATTAAATTAATGAGAAAAAGATTTTTAATGATACTGAAATGCAGTATTCCTGAGCTTTTCCTCTTAGGCACCCTATGTGGGTCATATGAATATTTCATTGAATGTGTTTAAAGAGAGCAAGAAATCTCCTCAGGTCATCTTCACAGTATTTTAAAACTAAAGAACTTCAGGAGAGGGACAAACAATAAATATCCAAATAGCTTTATACATTTTGCTCTGACATACCTCTAATATAAATAACATGCCAAAGATAGTTATAATATAATTCTGTACATGAAGTTATATATAAATTTATGATAGAGAAAGGAAGGGCAACGTGGACTTATAAACCAACTCCAAAATTCAATAACCCGGAAATGTCTCTTTCTGACAGTGTAAGAAAGTACAATATAAGTCCTTTATGACGATTTTGTTAGACGACAAGACAAACACTTATATGATTGTTGATCTATTTTAATAAAATAACTTCCTAAAATAATAAAATTAATACTATTGTCAGGATTTATTGCATTACACAAAAGGGTGTAGGGATTGGGCCAATTCATAAATGATAGTCCCAGCATCAACCAATTGAGGATAGAAACTTCACAGGTATCTCTTCTAAGGTTGAGACCATGAGGGAAAAACATCAATAAATATTTCCATGAAAAATATGTTAGATTTATTGCAAAAGATACAATATAAAACTGGATAGCCTATTAATCTAAAACAGAATGTTTTTTTATATACAAAACAAACTCTTGAGTGAGGCTGTAGGAAAGTATGCTGGTATAGAAATGTCTTTAAAACATTGTTTTCTGCTCCTGTCTCCATCTTTGGTGTAGGTTAGGCATTCGAGAAGGGTGCTGAATAAAGCATGAAGCTTGCCACAGCAAAGATAAACCCATTTCTAGTTGTAAGTAAGCATTTTAAATAACTCAGAGCTCCCATGTTGCTAACTCTGCAGCCAATCTAAAATAAGGAAACTAGAATAGATCCATTCCTTAAAAACAGTATTCTTCAATCCCCTTCTGTATAGAATGTGGCCAAGGAAGCTAATCATTCTCCATTGTGTGGAAATGTTCCGAGGGCAAATTGCTATGAAAAATACATGTTTACTAATATAACAGAAGGATCAAGAGTATTTACCTTTTTATTTCATGGTTTTTATTCTGTTGTATCTCCTCTACATTATACTGATTTTAATCCCCTTTGGTCTTAATTTATTCCGTACAACCAATCTATTTAATTATAATTCCGAAAGATGCTTTCTTTTAATGATTTTCTTTGCATGTTTCACTTCTTTCAGTTACAGTCACCTAAGGAATTCTACTGGAATAAGGATGATTAGAGCCCTTAGGTGAGACCATGTTCAATATCAATGGTGGCAGAAATGTGCAGAGTTCTTTTCTTGTTTTTAAGCTGATAGTATTTTCAGAGCAAAAGAAATATTAGTCAAGACAAGCAATAAAAATTTTATATGATTTAGGAACACAACGCCTTCTCTACAGAATTACTACGGTTTACAGTGAATTCCACATCAACTATGAAATATAAAAGTAGAGAGATCTATTATTATGTACTGTTATACTCTCGCATTGCTTCCAAATAGAATATATATTAATTCAGACGTCTGACATTGCCTGACATCAACACAGCATGACCTAGCTTCTGAGTTCCTTGCCTCTGCTTCTTTTAATCAAAACAGAAATACATTTTCTGTATTTTCTCAGATATTAATAACGAGGAACTTGAGAGGAAACTATGTTCTTTTCCAAGTGGTTAATTATCATACACAAGAAATGAATAATGGACCCAGGTACTATTTTGTAACACTTTAATCATAATGTTTAAAAGATAAAAAATATTTCCACAGAGTGTTTCTATTTTACCTAGAGGTTTCCATATATTCAGGAGAATATTTTTAGATTTTAAGTAATTCAAGGAAATACACAATAAGTTTGTGTTTGCTACAAAAATAAGCATGTTTCAAAATCATTATTTTATTTGCATCATCTAGAAATTCAATGCAGGTAAAAATATCTGTCCATGCCTATGTACATATTAGGTGTTCCATAAAAATTCATTGTCTGAAAATGCCTTCCAAAAATTCAAGGTATTTAAAAAATTTTAGATATATATCTTCTTGCATACAGTAAAATGGGAAATTTTTAATAAAATTGAACTTAAAATTTATTTAAGTGTAGAAAAGAGTTAAAAGCCATTAATTCACAAAATTTTAATTTTTTCCATAATATTTTTATGTGCAAAGCATGGACCAATTTAAAGATACTTCTATTTCCAAGGTCAGAGGGCTAATCACATTCTAAAAGAAGGAAATTTTGGCAAATACTTCACATTTTCTCTAAAATGATATGGTCATATATGGCAACGTTCAATGACATCTGAGTAACAAACTACAAGCACTCTTTTCATTAAAATGTGAATATGCAAATAATTTTTCTCATATAGATCATCTCATATAATTTTTTTTCAGAAGGTTCATGTCACTTGGATTTTTAGCAGAAGTGGCACACTTTGCTCCAAGCCAGTCAGTCACAGGACTGAGATAGGCAAATGCTTGCCATGATGGGTGTTTGCAGCTGTAATTTATTTAGGTCTTTGTTGATCAGGCATGAGATCCTGAGAAAGGATTGACATTTAATTAGTAAACTGATGACAAGACAAAAATTGTTTGCTGTAGTGTAGGTGTTCCCATTTGGAATATGCTGTAAGAAATCTATGCTCAAGATTTGTAATCATCAGAAAACGTGTCTGCGAACTAGTTTTCAAACAGCCATCAGGACTCATTTCTGAAATGCTCTACTGCAAAGCTTATTTCTATTCACAAATAAAATGTCTATGAATGCTCTTTCAGCTGATGTGCCAGACAGACCTTATTTTATTGTTTTATAATTCCTCAAATATTTTAAAATACTGGACATCTTTTATGTAAATAAAAATCATGAAGGACAATAAATAAGAGTGCATTGAAATAATTCAAATATGCTCTTTCTGTGTGATTTAGTAAGTTGTTTAACATAGAAAAAAATGTCAAAGTAGCTTTATTATTCTGGCTGGGAACTCTTAGCATAAAAGATGGAGAATAGAGACAGTCTAACCAATAACCCCTTTCATTCTGGTTGTGCTCTGAATGTAGGAGAGAAGGCTATAACCAAAACAAGAACCACAACGGTTTTCTTGGCAATAAGTGAGGTTATCTGAAGATGTCGACAGATCAATAAATGACCTCTTAGACCTAACTGACTCTGTTTTAAATGACCATCCTACTTAAAGATTTCATGACTGTTGAAAAGTTTATGT
>NW_006442103.1:6128373-6221085 GCF_000325575.1 Pteropus alecto | reverse complement strand
AAAATTAGCCACTAGGTTAAAGTGGAGACTCCTGTTTTCTCATATCACTGCAGCCATCTACGAAATGATCATCCTTAAATTCTCTCTCAGCCCACAGTGTTCGCTCAACGAGGGATATGTAAGCTTTCTTTTGCCTGTGCTTCTATGTATACTTTAACTACATTTCCCACAGACCGCAGATAAAAGATGAGAATAGCTCTTGATTGTACCTTTGAATTATCATAAATTTGGACCAAATTTGTTTTATTAGAGGAGATCCAGCTTAAGCGGGAATTTAAACAGTTAATTTTTTTATCTGTAATAAACTACATGACTTCAATAGATCTTTAATACTTATCACTATAAATCTCATAAAAATAATCACAGAAATGTAGTGAGTTCAAAGGTGACCATGGCAGCTCTTCTTTTAGTATGACCAAGTAACTCCTAAAAGAACAACCGTGCAGCAGATAATAACTATAAAGTCTGGACAAAATATTTAAGAAAAAAAAAATGAAAACAAGAGCTACCTGAATGCACTAAAGGGTGAGGATATAGGAGAAAATGGAGAGAAGTTGAGACTTAGACAAAGAGAACAGAGCTTGAGAATTTTAATATTTTTACCACGTTTAGCCAAATGGTTAAGCCCTCCACTCTGCACAGTGTGGATTGGCTAAAACTGGTGGAAAGCATAAGGTCATGCTGGCTGGCAGAATTAGAGAATGGTGTCCAGTCGGCACAGTCACTAAAAAGGAAAGGTGCAAATCCTTGAAAAGAGGACACCAGAAAAGGGAATCTAGAATTAGGGTAACAGCCAAACATCTGATTGACCTTTGACCCAAAAACACGCAGAGCAGACTCCAAGCAGACAACTAGGTTTGTTTTTTAAAGGTAAATGCTGCTTTAAAAATCACTCTTTGGCAGAACAAAACTTATTTCAAATTTTCTACAACACAGAATTCACAATGTCTAAGACAACTTTTAAATTTACATGTCATAGAAAAAAAACAAGAAAATATGAGCCATTCTTAAGAGAAAAAAAAACAAATCAATGCAATGGAGACCAACAGCAGATGAAACAAATCATAGAATTATGCATAAAAAAGATTAAAACACAATTATAACTGCTGAGGAAGATGGATTGATAGATTAATTGAGGAATGGCAAGATTTTGTATATTCAGATATACAATAAACAGGCTATGGCAAAAAAAAGTTAACTCTAAAATCAAGATTATGTTCACTTCAAATGTTTCAACTTTCATACACATTTAAAATGCTTTCACAAGAAAAAATAAAAAAGAATACTTTGTAAGAATTAAAAGTATTGTAATTGTAGAGAAATGTCTATATTACTGAAATAAAGTATATTTTACGAAATTTTCCATATGCATATAAATGTCTCTGCTCAACTGACTAGGCAATTCTATCTGATAATGTTAAGAAGAATATAAAACATAATAACTAAAATTATGTTTATATGTGAATGATTGGCTATTATCAAGAAAAAGAAGAGCTGTGTGGTAGACTGAATGTGTACGAGCTTTCCAAGTTAAAAAATATTGTTTTATACCAAGCCGTTAGTCTTTTCCCAATTGACGTTGTTCAAGTCAATTTTCTCTGAGCTTGCTTTTCTTTAACTTAGAAAAATGTAGTTACTTTTACACATCCGCTAGGATTATTGTAGGATCCAATGAGAGAACATATTTTGAAAGTATTATATAAACTTAGAAGCATGCACAAAATATGATCATTATATAATAAGTGGGAAAAAAGATATTTGGCCTATTTCAAGAGGTCTCAAAGTCAGGAACTTACTGCAGACTCCTGTATCACTCCCTTTGATTCTTTATTAGATGATATTTATGAGCACAGTTCATAAATTATATAGTGCTAAACAATGTGTTATTAACAAAATAACTATCATTGTTTCCTATTTTTGCCTTAATATAATTATATTGATCCATATTTAATAGGAGATAATAAAAATTATATACATACATATCATACTCATATAATTATATACATACCTACTATATATCATTATATATACATATGTATAATTTTAGTTATATGCTATTAAATCATGATCAACATTCCTATATCTATCTATATATCTATATCTATATCTACCTATATCTATACCTATATCTATATCTATATAGTTAGATATAGATACAGTCTTTCTAATGGATTGTCTTATTTATGTAAGTACATTTTCTTCTTCTAAGATTAATTTTTACTAATATAAAACTTGCTTTGAATTCTCTGTGCCATATCCTAGTCATGTAATGAAGTGATTACATGTAAACTTCAAGAAAAAATGTTTATAATATATATTACATTATATGTCATATATGTAAAACAGTAATCTACTCTTATCTGTGGTTTTTCTTTCCACAGTTTCAGTTACCCATGGTTAACTGCAGTCTGAAAATATTAAAAGGAAAATTCCGGAAATAAACAATTCATAAGTTAATTGCACACTGTTCTAAGTGTCAATTACTCCTGACAGTGCAGTTACTCCTTTCTTTGCTTGCTGGTCTGGTGGAACGAAAAAATCAAAATAAATAGGTAATACTGTTAATGATCTAGGGAACAAATAGTGTTCCCCTGAGCAGAAGCATCCTTTCCATCACAAGGAATCAGAGTTTGGATCTAACAGAACCTAAAGTGGGGGTGACAGGAAATAGAGATTGCTAAGGGCACCTCCGTCTCTGGGTTCCTGGACCTACATTTTCTAGAATCTGGAGACAGAACACCATGCATCAGTGGTTGTTTTAGCATCTTTGCTTTGTTTACTCAAAGCCATAATCAAACTTCAAAGAGCCATCCTACCAGTGTTGAAACCAGTTCCAGATATCCCCACCAGAATATCAAATCCTGAGACATGCGTGAGTGCCACCAGCTCAAAAAATTATCCTCAATGGAGGCCGCCCTACCTTCTTAGTCTGACACTTTTTAAAAAATCGTTTCTCACATTTCTCTTTCTCCTGCTGATACATAATAGCCAGGTCCTACGATTTATTTGTTATGTACCATTTTTAAATTAAATTTATTGGGGTGACATTGATTAATAAAATCATGCAGGTTTCAAGTGTAAAATTCAACAGTACATCATATGTATAATGCATTGTGTGTTCACCACCCAAAGTTAAATTTCCTTCCGTCACCATTTCTCTTACCTACCCCACCCCTCTTCCCTCTGGTAACCACTAAACTGCTGTCCACATCCGAGAGTGTCTGTTTGTCATGTTCATTTGTTGCTTCATTTTAATCCTGGAGCATCACCTATATTCCCCCCATCACTGTGCTAAAATATGATTTGGGTGATTGGCTTAGAATAATGAGGAGTGACAGGGGTGAAGGTTGAGGAGTTCAAGCATTTTTACAAAGCACTGCTTCAGTTGAGGTATTTAAGCGGTTTTTAGGAAAGGGGAGGTTCTCTCTGTGAAGGAGCAGGGACTTTTTTTCAACACATTCGAAGTTCAAGGAAATTTAGTGGTTGAAGTTCCACAGAATAATCTTCCAAATGCCCCCATCCTGTTCTCAGAATCTTACCCTTCCTATCAAGGTCTTGAACAAAAGGAAGTAGCAGAAGAAAACTTGACACTTGTTAAGGCTATGGATTCATCTTCTTTGCAATTCTGTCTCCATTACTCTTAGATCTTGGCCCTATTTTCCATAGTCTTTCTTGAAACTGAAGGAGATGAAGCTCTCCTTAAATTGCCATAGAGAGGTTCTAGTCTTCAGCTGAAGATTATACAACTTAGCCTATAATTTTCTTTTTTCAATGATCCCTCTTCATAACTTCTGTAATATGTATTGCCTCTCTACTTCCAAAGTACCAGAGTTATAGTGCAATATAAGGCTTACCTTCTATTTCTCCTTTATCCCAATCCATCATAGTTAAGAATTACAAGAATTGTGAAGTTGGTGTTTATCCCAAGGTTTTTCAGTATTTTCTTAACACCAGCAAGTTTCTTATTGTGAAATGGCTGATTAGTGATCCACCCACAAAATTCAGCTTTCTCAGAAACTCTGGGGACCACTGTCTTAGCCTGAATTTCCCAACAAAACAAAGTCTAAAATGGAAATTGAAATGTAAGTAATTTATTGAGGAGTATAATCCAGGAAGTAGAAATGAGGAGATGGGGGAAGCAAAACAGTTGAGCAAATCTGAAGTGGCACACGATAGTGGTTGGCAGAGGGAAAGGTAAACAAGAAACAAGATAAGATGAACTGAATAAATGCTATGGAACAAAAAAGAAGGCAAGAAAGGAGGATAGAGACACCAGACGTGGGTGAGTCAATTTTAAATAGAATGATCAGGGCGGGCCAGAGAGGTATAGCGTGGCCAAATCATGTTGGGCTTTGAAGTATATTTTAAGAAATTTGGCTCTAAGTGAGACAGGAAGCTTCTGGAGGATTTTGAGAGGGAATGTGGCTCGTCCTGACTTACGTTTTTTAAAAATAGCTTTGTCTGTTGTCTGGAGAACAGACTATCCATGGGAAAAGAGCTGAAACAGGGAAATGTATTGAGGCTATCACAGTAATCTAGTGAGAGAAGAAAAGTTTTGGACCAAGATGGTAGTGGCGGAGACAGTAAGAAGTAATCAAATAATGAGTATAATTGAAAGGCAGACCCAACATGATTTGCTGACAGATTTTATGTGGGGTTTAAGATTACAGACTTGAACAATCCAAAGGACCGAAATGGGAAAGAAGATGTATTACAGTTATTATGTTTAATTTACTCTCTGTGCAACTGGTATTATTACCACTATTTTCTCGATGAGGAAACAGATTCAAGAGAAGTGGAATGTCCAAGGCCAACTAATAAAGGGAAGAACTGGCACTTGAAAATACGTTTACTTGTCTCCAAGCCAGATGCTTTTCTTTCTTGTATTACAACTCCTTTTCAAAGATCATTTCTGGAAATGTGACAGCAGTGACTATTCTGGGTCTTAGAGTATCGACTTAGAGCCCCTTACATCACACTTGCTTAACTACAGGATTTGGTAAAATACAGAATTGCAACGTATGGATTAAGTGACCTCGATTGTGGTGAGGAGGGCTTAAAATTATTTTGAAGTTATGAAAACTGAAGCATGAAACTCTAAGAATTGTGAATTAAATCATCATCTTCACAATCCAAATTGTCCAAACCAATGCGCAGCTCCAACTACAGAGCCTCAGAGAAGCTCTGTAGTTGTCAAGTCATATTATCCATCAGTAGAAGAAGAGAATGCCTCGTACTTCATACTTTAAGCAACAAAGGTCATTCTTTAATGAAACATGTCATCTTAATGAGCATCATCTTAAAGGAAAGGAGAACTACTTTGGGAATACCAACACTCAATTTACTGGTTTGGCAGGAGAGTAGGAAAGAATCAATCCCATTGTCTGAAAAATAGATCCATGGAGGTTGTACATTCTGCCTTTTCTCATGAAATTCACCTAAATTCAGAGCTCCCACCAATCTGCAAAGGAACCCTAACCTCATATTGACATCCCTAAGAATGAAGAATTACAAAGGAAAACTGCCTAGCTCCTCCACCCTAAGACCGTGTATAGATTAAAAATGGTCAATGCCTTTAATTTGGTTTTAATTCTCAGTAACCTTAAGAATTCCACAGATTGAATGGGTAATAGGACAAGAGTGTAAATATGGAAATAAAATTATGACTGATAGAAAATTTGGTAAAATAATTCCACCTTAAATTGAACTCTTTTAAGAGCTGAAAGGGCACTTCGATTAGTGCATTTTAAATAGAAAATTTGTATCTCAATGATTAGTAACTGATTTGCAGATTTAACTCCACTGAGTCATTAAAACATAAGCAAATATCTTAGTCTATTAAAATATAGTCTGTAGTAGTAGATATTTGTTAAGGTCAAAATTTAATTCTAAAGCATGTTGAAAGTTCTAACCTTTGAAAGAAGTTTGATAGAATGGCTCCTATGTGGAGAAGTAAGAAAACTGGCTCATATTGCCACTTCAACATTATTGCTTTAATACTGAATGGTAGTAGAAGTTTTCTCGAGGAAAACATGAGGGCAAGACAACAGGGGTCCACCCAGCTAGCTGCTGCTACAGGAAATAATACCCAAGAGCAGCACGAGTTACAAAGAAAGGAATTGTGCTAGGAGCTAAGTTATCAAGGTTAGTACATGTAGCCCCCTAGTGGTCATATTGATGACAGACTACCTCGGCATATTAAATTGCATTAAGTCTAAAAAAAAAATCTTTCCTAAATATGACCTTTCTCAGTTGGAGTTTGGATAGAAACCAGGAAAGAGACAATTTCCTACTGTGTTTTTATGAGACAAAAAAAGCCGACATTCTACAGCACTTCTACATTTTTGATTGAATGGTTCGATGACGAATTTTAAAATAGATGAAATGTAGGTGATTACGTATTTACCATATCTCTTCCATGTCCGCCCCTTCATAACATTTTCTCTTTTTTGCTATCAGCTCATCTTCTGCTTATAGCCTCCATCAGTTTCTCATAAATTCTGATCCTGATGTGGCTTCTGTTAATACCATTAGCAGTCCCACGTCTCTTCAGCCCTACAATTCTTCATGCTTGTCTCTCCTGCGGGTGTCACTTTTCCCGCTCTTTCTGGTTTATAGGTAAAATAGAGAAATTTTTTACCCTATACAATAGAGTGCATGTTTCCTTCTTATCTGATCATCAAATCTTATCAGACATAAATAAAACCTTTCAAGCTGAGCTCAGTTATCTCTGGGTGTTCAGGGAGATTATTGGGATGACTTTTAAGACCAGAGGTTTTCCTGGTACCTAAAGGTCCTAAAAGAGAGACTTCAAATAATTGAGATTTAAATGCCTATACTTCTATGTTAAATTCTGTGAGATTTAAAGTTTTCAGTGATTTAGTTTCAATCTATTTTCCTGGCTTTTTTTTGTATTATGTCCCTCTATGAAATCTCTGTTTCAGCCAATGCATATTATCTGTTGCCTCTGAAATCTGGAGGGCTTTCTCGCTTGTGCCTTTCCTGGAGTGTTCGCTCTGCCTGCACCGGGTTATACACCTTCTTTTGCTTATGGAATTCTGATCTGTGTTTTAAAACCAGATCTTTATCCAACTTCATCTGTGAGGTTTTCCTGGCCTTAGGCGAAATGCTTTTTGTTTGTTTGTTTTTTGGGTTTTTTTTTTTTTTTTGACCTGCTGTGACAAGGGTAGGATTTGTAGTAATAGAATAGCAAATAAGAAATAGGAAATTTGATTCACATTCTTGGTTCTACTAATTTTATGACCTTAAATACATACTTAATAGTTTGTAATAAATAATTCTCAGCTTGACATCCAGTTCTTATATGAGCTTCAAAAAAATACTATATTTTGATTTATAACAAGAAAATAAAATCTGAGACTTTTTAAGTGTTCTACAAATAAAAGGTTCTATTTTATAATTTAACATTTCTTAAAATCATTTTTTTTTTTTTTTTGTAATTTTACACTTTCCTCACATAAAAATTGGGACAAAGGCAGCATCCACCTCCGGGCGGCAAATGCGATGATAATACATGTGATGTGCTCAGCACAGCATCTGGCATTTAAGAGGAGCTGAATGCCTATCAGTGCTTTGCTCTGACCGCTTCCAGTTTCACATTGTCCAGTTTTTTCCAGTCTTTTTCATCTCTGGGTTTGATTTTGAATAGTGTCTATTGCTATCTCTACAAATTCATTGATCTTTTTTCTGCCATGTCTAATCTGCTTTAACCTCATCCAATGTATTTTTAATTTTAGATATTTTATTTGTTCATCCCTAGAAATTTCATTAGCCTTTTTAAAAATATAGTCTACATTTCTTTCCTTATTATATTTGTGTGTTCCTTCGCATTCTACAATATACGGAACATATTCAGATAAGTTTTAATATCCTTGTCTGCTACTTCCATCATCTTGAGCTCATTTCTAGGTCCATTTCTATTGACTGACTTTTATCCTATGTGTGGGTCATATTTTGCTGCTGCTTCTCATATCTGGTAATATTTTATTTGGTTGCCAGATGTTGCAAATTTAACGTTGCTGCACACTCAATGTTGTATTCTTTTAAATATTGCTGTGTTTTCTTCTGGACCACAATTATGTTACTTGGAATCAATTTGGTCCTTTTCAGGCTAGATGATAAACTTTAATAAGTCATGTCCACAGAGACCTTATCCTAGGGCTTCTTTAGCCCCACCTGGAGGGCAGTACTCTTCTGAGAATTCTACATGAGGCCCTGGCATTAACGCAGCTTTTACATACTGGCTGGTAGGAAAACAAACTATCCCCAGTTTTATGAGAGTCCTGGAGAATTTTCAGCCTCCTGCTTTTTGGTGGTTCTTTGCCCATCCTTGGTCAGTGTCTACTCATGCAGAGTACTCAGCTCAAAAGACCAATGGACTCTTCTGCAGATCTTCTGAGTTGCTCATTTTTTTCTCTCTCCCCCTCCCTCACCCTCTCTCTATCTCTCCCTCGATCTCTCTCTCCCTCAATCTCTCTCTCCTCCTCCCCTCCCCTTCCTCCTTTTTTCCTCTCCCCCTCCCCTCTCCCCTCTCCCCACCCTCGCTCTTCTCCTTTTCCTCTGCTACTCTGCTTCACAAATTGGTCTCCTCAAACTTGGAATCTGTCTCCTCTACTCCAAGCACCCAATATTTGTTTAAGTTCCCCTGCCCTGCACTGCTAACTGGAAACTATCTCTAGGCATTAAGTTGGAGTAACCAATCAATCAATCAATCAATCTTAGTCTTAGCTTCTCTCCCTTCTCTTCCCGAGCACAGTCCTGAGCTGCCTGCTGTCCAAGATCTGAGAACTGTTGTTTCACGTGTTTTGTCTAGATTTCTAGTTGTGTAAGTGGAAGAGTAAATTCAGTTTTTTATATCCCATTATGGCCTAAAGTAAAAATTCTTACTGCAGTGTTTTATACAAAATAATACTAAGAAATATTTGTGATATTTTTATTTTACTTTAGTAACTGGTGGTAAAAAAAAAAAATGACTAGTTGAATCTTTAAATTATTGATTTGGTGCTGTCTTACCCTTCATGAACCTAAATTATTTGGCTTAAATTTCCTGTGGGTGAGAAAGATGCAAAAACACCTAAAAAGACTGGAGATGAAGATACGGAGGGGTAGCTAGAGACACATGTTTGGAAGTGAGTCAAAAAGAAAACATTCAGACAGATATTAAAGCTTAACAGTTCATAAATGCCTTATGTGTCTTCATTGTTTCATTAAGGTCTTAAGGGAAAAAAAGAAAAAGAAAAACCAAGAAGCCTGATCTACTGGACTTAAGAAATAATACTTGGAGTAAGTTTCATTTTTTTCTGACTCTCCTAAGAAATTAAAAGATTGGGCATATGGTTTTTGAAGTTTTAAATCCTTTAGATACACTTTTGAGTCTGCTAAAATGAACAGCAAGCAAAGCAAATTCAAATAAGGTGCTGACCATGCTCTTTCTATTCTAGTTTATAATTTAAAAGTATTTTCTTTCTGGTTAAATTCTCTAGATTACAGCTTTATAACCAGTCAAATCCCAACCACAACTCTATTTCTCTTTCAAAACCTCAAACACCATGACATAGGAAAGAAACATCATATATAAAGATTGTAGAAATGGCATCAGAATACCACAAACTGCTTTAGTCACTATACCAAATGAGATATGTCACCATATTTAAATATAATTCAACCTCAAAGCAGACCAGAGAAATAAAGACAGATGACTACTTATTCACAGGTACTGCTATAAAAAAACAAAAGGTAAGATTTATGCTTAATAATTTTTTTTACTAGTGATTTATTATAGGTTAGGCAACAATTAATGAAACTTGTTAGAAATGTATACAAAATAAAATTAAGGACTTTCTGTGAAACGGACTTGGTATTATCCATTTTGATTGCTTGGAGTTTCCTAAATCTTTGTTTTACTTATTTATTTGTTTTACCTTTTGACCTCCCTTCACCCTTTTCTTTCCCCTACACCTCTCGCCTCTGACAACTACCAATTTGTTTTCTATATTTATGACCTTGGTTTGTTTGTTTATAGATGCCACATATAAGAGAGGTCATACAGTATTTGTCTTTCTCTGATTTATTTCACTTAGCATAACACCCTTTAGGTCCATCTATGTTGTTGCAAATGGCAAGATATCATTCTTTTTATGGCTGAATAACATTCCATTGTATTTATGTAAATACCAAAGCTTCTTTGTCCATTCATCCATCAATGGACACTTAGGATGTTTCCGTATCTTAGCTATTGTAAATAATGCTGCAATGAACATGGGGGTGCGTATATCTTTTTGAGTTTGGGTTTTTGTTTTCTTCAGATATATACCCAGAAGTGGAATTTCTAGGTCATAAGGTAGTTCTGTATTTAATTTCCTGAGGAAGCTCCATACGTTTTTCCCATAGTGGCTGCACCAATTTACATTCACACCAACAATGCGCAAGTTTTCCTTTTTCTCCACATCCTCACCAACACTTGTTATTTCTTATCTTTTTGTTAATAGCCATTCTAACAGGTATGAGGTGACAGCTCATTGTAGTTCTGATTTGCATTTCCTGGATAATTAATGATGTTCACCATTTTTTTATGTACCTGTTAGCCAGGTGTATGTCTTCTTTGAAAAAATGTCTACTCATATCTTCTGCCCATTTTTAAATCTTTTTTTTTTTTTTTGCTATTGAGTTGTACGAGTTCTTTATATATTTTGGATATTAGCCCTTTAGCAGATACATGATTCGCAAATATTTCTCCCATTCAACAGGATGGCTTCCGTTGCTGTGCAGAAGCTTTTTAGAATAATGTAAGTCACTTATTTATTTTTGTTTTTGTTGCTTTCGCTGTTAGATTAAAAATATCACTAACGTGTACATCAGGGAGCTTACTGACTAGTTTTCTTCTAACACTTTTATGATTTTGGGTCTTACGTTCAAGACTTTAATCCATTTTAAGGTCATTTTTGTGTATGATTTAAGATAGTGGTTGAGTTTCATTTATTTGCATGTGGCTGTTTTCCCAGCATTTATTAACAATATTGTCCTTTCCTCATTGTATATTGTTGACTCCTTTGTCATAAATTCAGCATATATGCATGAGTTTATTTCTGGGCTCTCTATTTTGTTCCATTGATCTATATGTCTGTTTTTATGCCAACATCATACTGTGTTAATTACTATAGATTTGCAATATAGTTTGAAATCTTGGGGTGAGATACTGCTAGCTTTGTTCTTATGATCACTGTGGCTATTCAGGGTTATCTCTTTTTTAAACTTTTTTTTTATTTTGGTTCCATACAAATTTTAGGATTATTAGTTCCATTTCTTTTATAAATGCCATTGGAATTTTTATAAGAATTATACTGAATCTGTAGATTGCTTTGGGTAGCTATGGACATTTTAACAATATTGATTATTCCAATCCATGAGCACGTAATGCCTTTCTATTTATTTTTGTCTCCTTCAATTTCTTTCACCAATGTCTTATAGTTTTCAGTGTACAGGTCTTTCACCTCCTCGGTTAAATTTATTCTTAGGTATTTCATCATTTATATGCAATCATAAATGTAATTGTCTTATTTTACTTCTCTTTCTGATATGCCTAGTAATTTTGATATGATATAAACATAATACATTATATAATATTTCAATATATTATATGTATAATATGTAGCATATTAAAAAATACAAACACCAATTAAAAGTCAGTTTACAATCATTCTGCCAGGAATATTGAACTCATATGTTGCTTTGCCTAAATTCCAAATAATTCCAAGCGACCTGCATTTTTCCTAGATATAACAATGTACTGATATGCATTGCTTATTTAATATTCCCTCATTAATAAAAGGACAGAAACAGAGTGAAATCAACAGCTGCACAAAGATTCAAGATCAGGACTTTCTGCCAAGAGCTCTATGATATGATGACCAGTTAAGTTAATCAGACACAAACTGAATTTCAAAAGAATTTCCTTTACGTCTCCTCATATTATTTTGTATTTGATTTTCAGGCAAGTATAAAAGCTAGCTGTTATTGTCTTAAATGCACACCATCAAGAATCTCTTTAAATCCATGCAGGAAATGGAGTGTCATATATGCTCTTTTGTCCACTGATTACATTCAACTCAATAAACTTTAATAAAACATTTACTAATTAGTTTAACTAAATCATTCTAAACAATAACATCTCTATAATGACTATATTTTCAAAAATAAAAATAAAAGATAATTCTTAAAGACAGGAACTTTCAGTATCTTTATGGTACTTAGTATTTTAAATGTACTACTTAAATATACTTTTCAAGAAGATAAAGGTAATTTTATTGAGTATTAATACAAACTACAATTTGAAAGTGTTGTCTGTTACAAAAAATATAATCACATTCTGAGGTTTTTTTTTTTTTAATTATTTAGGTTGACTCTATATAGCAATAGAGCAATGTTCTAATTAATGTAGATAGTTAAAACTAACCAATGTACATAATTAAAATCCTAATTTCCATCATTGTTCTGGTATGTAGACATAGTTACATTTAGTTCAAATTTTAAATAAATAAAATGTAAAAGATAGATATTAGCTGATCAAGTAAATACAATGGTGAACTGACAATAGGGACTAAGATTATCTGAAAATTTAAAATATAAACACATCTTTATGTTTTGCTATTTTTAGTAAAAGATGACAACTTCAGTAGAAGTCATTTTGAAGAACAATATGAAAATAAATAAATAAGCATATTCGACTTTTGATTATTGATTTAGGAAAATGTAAAATAACAGCACTACCAGCACAAGCACAAGTCCACCATGCATAAAATAAATATTGAGAAAAACACTATTTGCTTAGAATTAAAAATGATTTTTTAAAGACAATAAAAATGAAATCTGCTTGAAATCAGATGCCTAAAGTTATAAAATGTTGCACATAAAATAAAGAGGACATATAAATTATTTAAACAAAGAAAAAATATACTGGGAAAGATCATTGATTTTTCTTTCTTTTTCGAGCCTTTGGGAGTTTAACTATTAGGCTTTTATGACAGCTCATGGAATCATTCATGCTCTCTCTCAAAATTGCATATAACAAAATACATTTACTTCATACTCAACGCGAGTTCAAGATATATGAGCTCTTGAGTCAGATATAGATCATAATTTTGTAAATGAAGACTCTCTCGTGGGAGTCCGAATATCAAGATATTTAAAATTTTTTAAATTAGGTTCAAATCTCCACTGTGCCACTTGCTATCCATGTGACCTAGACCTATTGTTCGTCGCACACCATTCTAAATCTCTATTTGTACATATAATAACATATGTAATATATATCAGCTTGCTACCATGATTACATGAGATGACATCCATAGGTTCTTGGTGTGGAGATTGGCACTGAGTAGTCCTCAAAAGCTGTGGCTGGTTACCACTGGCGGCAATCATTTCCGACAAATGTGATCTTATAATTTATTTTCATTACCTTTTCCTCTTTTGGGGGGGTCCAACTGTACTCCAAAATAGGACATTAGTTGTGAGCATTTTAAAATGAGAAAACTGTTCAAGACAAAACAGCTTAACATTTTCTAAAAATCTCAAAACTACACCGAATCTTTATATTTTCATAGCTGCAAACACCAGTGGATATGCCAAGAATTAGTGTCTTTCATTCCATGCTCTATAATTCCTGAGTGATCTTTGGTGTGGGTGGAGGGTGAAGGTGGGGAAGTGCACAGTCAAGATCATTGTCTGGGAGCCACAGATCAAAACTGCTTTACTGCAAACGAGCACACCCTCCGACAAAACACCAAAGTTACCCATTGTGATCGTCTCATTATAATCTTTTCGGCATTACTACTTTCTGCACAACTCAAAGTCACCATTTCCACAGGGACAGGTGTGTCAAAAACACAATCAGCTTCATAAAGCAACATGACTCTTCAGCACTAATTACTAATTTTCCTTGCAAATCTCAAACTGTATATCAAAGAGTGATGCATGTTGTGGGATAAGAACTAATTAACATGAGCCTCTTTTTTTACTGAAAATCAGAGTTTATAAATTTTTTTTTTATCTAGTTAGTATTCCCCTAAATAAAAAGCTTTTTTGTAGGAAATTGAAGATTTATGAAATAGAAAGGGAAAAAATATCATGCTCTCTCACCACAAAGAAGAAACGGAAAGATCTCTAGTTTTCTTCAAATTGCACTGAAGTGCTGATAAAGCCGCTAAGAAACAGAGAACCAGGAAATCACACGCTTTGCCAGCAGGATCCTAAATCAATAAAATATGTTTGGAAAGCAATTCAGCAATATGTTTTTAAAACTCTAAACATGCTTATACCCTTGTATTTCATCTTCTATTATATAATATAAAATGCTGACAAAACTCTCTGCCCAATTTTTTTGTTGAAATATTATTTATAATAGCGGCAAATTGAAAACAGCCAAAATATTCAATAACAAAGTTAGGTGAGTCGTGGTATACATACACTAATACATAATATTATACCAAATACATGAAAATACATTTGTAAAAGATTTTAAAGGTTGTTTAAATCGGAAATAATATAATGTAACTTAAATGGCAGCTCCATATGTAGGCTCTGAAGCAGGTTCCTAATCCCAATTAACTACTAGTTAATTAGTTAATTAACCATCAGTTAATTCCTAATCCCAATTAACCTCAGTGATGTTGGGTGGGTGGATTACTTGTCTGTACCTCAGGTTCCTTATCTATAAAATGAGGGAAATCATGTGATTTACCTCATCTGGTTGTTATGAGCAATGAATGCAATATTGCATATAAAGTGATTATAACATGCCTGACACAGAAATCAATCAACGATATTAGCTCTTTTTATTATTTGTATAAAATTAGGATACCTAAATTTGTGTGTGATGTAAAAAGTACTTAGAAACAAAACATATGAATTGCACTACTACATTAAAAGCAGTATTCTTTGAATGCCAAGTAAGGTTTTTATTCTGTTTTAATATGACTTTTGCTAGATTTTCTACACTTCTACATTTGTTGCTTTTTTACTGAGAAAAAAGTCCGTTAATTTTAATTAATTTTAATAAAAACAATATCTCTGAAATTTATTTAAAATTTTAATAAATTAATTTATTTAAAATTATTTACTGAGAAAAAAGTTCGAATTAATAAATTAATTTTAATAAAAACAATATCTCTATTTTTTGTGGACAGTGTCTGCTTCTAAAACAGCAGCTCTGTGTCCCCAGGAAAATGTCAACTGTATTGCTCAATCGCAAATTAGAGCTATAGGTTATACCAGTCATAATTTGTCAGATAGACACAATTTAATATTCTCAGATCTTCTCAATTAGTTCAATCTCAATCTCAATCTCTCTCTCACTCTCTCACTCTTTCTCCTCTCTCTCTCAACTAAAAACATACAATGTCTATATGGCTCATCGTACACTATTCTAGTGGCCATTATTTGAAGTCCACATTTCAAAACTAATCACCATAAATGAAGGAGGAGTTCACATATAAAATGACTTGTTACAACAAATATGTCTATATTATAACATGCCCTTTGCTATTCTATTGGTCAATAAATTTCTTCTTTCTTGGTGTTTGTCATTTTATTTCTATTTCTAATGTCATTTTGAGAGTCTTAACCTCAACCGTATCTAGTGTTTCCAGCTTAATTGGCCCACAGCAAGACTGTTCACTGCAATTACCCCAGCCAGTGTCAATAAGTAATCATTGTAATTTCAGCATTAATGGCAACTTTAATAGGCATGAGCAAAAAGGTTTATAACAGCACTTAATTTTCAGAATGCTGAGTTGTAAAAAAGTGTTTTCACAGAGAAAAAGCAATAACATATCTTATATGTAGTTAGGTTATTTTCTTTTCATTTTAATCCTTGCTCATTTTATGTGGTATTAACAGGGGTCAACTGATGTAATGATTCTCAATTCTACTCTGAAACAAATACACAGACACACACACACACACACACACACACACACAAAGCATAATGCTGCTAAGAACTCAAATAAGTGGAAGTCATAAGACCCTAGAAGTGATACTGATGTTGGTATATATCAGTATCACTTCTAGGTGATACTGCTCAATATCAGGAGATGCATTCACTTTCAAGGGCCTACAGTATCTTTAAACTACAATTCTTGATGCACTAAATAACATTCTACTCACCTGCTAGAACATCTTTTTAAATTGAGAACTGTCTATTTTGATAAATAAGTAATATAAGTTTATTCTTTTGTGTACTCTGCTCCCCAATGTGGACCTGTTTTGTGGTAAATTTAGTCATTTTTATTTTTATTTCTAAGGATTTTTATTTACTTCCCTTTTGCGTACAACTATTACCATTGCTGAAGTAAATTCTTGGCATACTCTGCAATAGAAAGGAAGCTGACAGAAGACAGCTATGGAACAAAACCAAGTGAAAAGTCAAGGCAAATCTGGAGTTAGATTGGAATCCACTGGTATTTGTAAGTCCGTGTCTACAGAGAGCATAGAGCCTAAAATTGGTGAACAAACAAAGTAGGATTGCAAACAGGAGTTGTACGTTAGTGAAGCAGCTTAGAAGGAGCCAGGAGACACCAGGCTGGATGGCAAGCGGATTACAACAGACTGCAAGAACATTAAGAAAATTTTCAAAACTAAAAAGTTAAAAACTAACAAAAATGGTAGTGGTTAACTATAACCAGGAGTGGGAGCAAAAAGGTAGGGTAATCATGTAAGAATCTTAAGCCGGAAATCTTATGTTTAGAGGATAAGAAACTCAGAACAGTAAGTATCCATGTAGGTACTAGCAGAAGAGAATAATTTGTTTCTTAGTCAAGCTTTTGATCCGATCAATGACATTCTGATACAATATGTGTTGGAGTAAGAATTAATCCCAAAGTTTAGACAATTGATGGGCTTAAGGTGGGAGTAAAAATTAAACACACCCAAAAAATGATAGGCAGTTTGGTGAGATTATGGTTCATGTGTTTATTATCAAAGAACATGATTTTCCAAGGCAAGCATTCATGAAATCAAAATCTTGCTGGAACATTTGCCATTCGGATGACTATGGGCACATTACTTCTTTTCACCGGGACTCAGTTATTTCGATCTCCAAATGCGGACGAGAATTCCCAACTCAAATATTATTGGAAGACTGGAAATAGTAATGAAAAGTACTTGTACATAAAAGATCCTTCATAAGTGACAGTTATTTTATTAATATTAAAATCAGAGATAATTTTTACCTGAATAATTTAAGCAGTGATATATTGCTTTCAAAAATTATAAAAATTTACTTTTTCTTTTTTAATTTTAGCCTCCTTATACTGATATAGTATAGGGAACTAATTCCTTTCCTTTCATCTCAGTTCGGTATATGAATTCCCAATTGCTTTATCTACATATCTCAAAAAACTCATATTTCTCACTGACCTTCAAAAAAAAGCCACTTCTGCCACAAATGAGCTTTGTGTGTCTGAGTTTCTTAGTATTACATTTTATTCCACTGATTAATTTGTTTATTCCTGTGTTAATACCACAATGTCACTATTTCTTCTGTTTTATAGTAAGTCATAAAATGATAGAGAAAGTCTTACCTTGATACTTAAACTTTTTTTAAATTTTATTTTATATTAGTTTCAGACTGACAAATACAGAGAAGAAACTGGTGATTGCCAGAGGGGAGAGTGTTGGGCAGCTGAGTGAAAAAGGTGAAAAGACAAAGAAGTATAAGTTAGTAGTTACAAAACAGTCATGAGGACATCGAGTACAGCACAGGGAATGTAGTTAATAGTATTGTAATGGCTGTATGTAGAGGCAGATGGGTTTAGAGCAATCAGCGGGATCACTTCATAAATTATATAAATATCTAACAATCGTGTCTGTTATTTTTTTTAATGTGTTTTTTCACATGTTCAAATAAGCCGGTGGTTTTCAACCAAGGGTATTTTGATTTTCAAGGGACATTTAACAAAATCTGAACCCATTTTTGGTTGTCCTTCCTGGAAGGTTACTATGGCATTCAGGAGGTAAAGGCCAGCAATGCTGCCGAACATCCTACAATGCATTGGACAGCCCCAGATGACAAAGAATTGTCTGGCCTATTACTAGTAAAGCTGCTATTAATTATTGTACACAAATACACAAAATCTGACAACTACTCAAATGTTGAGTAAATGGAAAAACAAAACTGGTGTATCTCTATAATGGAATACCATTCAGAAATAAAAAGAGATGGACCACTGAGACATGCTACAACATGGGTAGCTTTCAAATAATTATGCTGAGTCAAAGAATACAGACAGAAAAGAGTACATATTCTATGATTCCATTTACATATCATACCAGGGTATGCACACTGATATATGATAAAGCTTATCAATTGTTCTATGAGAGATTAAGGGAAATGAAAGACAGCCTGAAGGGATTAAAAAGGTGCATGATAAAAATGAGGGGGGTGGGTAATACGTTCATTATCTTATTTGTGATGATGATGTTATGAGTATATATTTGTTAAAACGTATTAAATTGTACACTTCAAATATGTGTACTTTAAGGCAAGTTACTTTTTTCTGAATAGAGCTATATTTAAAACTATTTTAAAAACACAATATAATACTATTTTATACCAACTATACTGGCAAAGAAATAAAAACAATATCAATATCAGAAACTTTTATACGTTACTACTGGGCAACAGAATGTGAGCTTCAACAAGGGCATGTATTTTTTGTTGGTTTGTTTTGTTCACTGATTCATTTCTAGGTCTAAGAATACTGCCTGGCACCTAATTTATGCTTAATAAATATTAATTTAACACTTTAATAAATGAATGAGGCATATACCAGTGCATTTGACATTATAGTGTGTGACTGACAGTACTCATTTCACATGAACCAGTAATTTCATGTATCTTGTACTTGCACAAATACACCAGGAGACACGTACAAAAGCATTCATTAGCAGCACTGTAATAACAAAAACTTCAAAAGATGCAAATGTCTATCATAGGTAAATGACAACTTGACAACATATTCATACAATGGAAAATTATAATTCAAATTAAAGGATTACAGAACCACACAGCAATATGCCAGAATCTCAAAAAATAGAATATTTATGAGTGAAGAAGGCAGTAACAGTATGTGCAGTATGATGCCAGTTACATAGAATTAAGAAAAATCTCTGAAACCTTTGTTTTAATAGTAAAGTAACAAAACAATTGTGAAAACCCAAAATATAACAAGTCAAAATTCAGAATTGTAACTACCCTTGGGGCAAAGAGGAGTGGGACGTAGGTAATAAAAAGCACGGACAGTAATGTTCTATGTAAATGTGTGTTTGGCTTGTTATTATTTGTAGTACCTTTTGTACCTGCATTGTATTTATCATTTTGCACACATCAGATGTTCCATTAAAATAAAATCATTTTTAAAAATAATAATGAAATAGGATAATTGGGAGCTCTGTATATAACAGCCCCTACCTAGAGTGAGAATGTGAGAGCTGTGTTCTGGGGTGGGGGGAGGGGAGGGGAGTGTGAAGGGCTAAACTGAGGAGGCTTTAATTGCTCTGCCAACACTCCTGTTAACTTCCATCTCTCTCCCAAGATGCTTCTTGGATGTTCAAGAGAACAATCTTTTCTGTTTGTTTTTTTCCTGAAGGTCAGCATCAGGCTCCTTAGCTTCCGGACAAGGGGTATGTGAGAGGAACAGGAAACCAACCCTCTTGCATTCACCCACTGCCGGAGTTCTAAGAGGCATAAAAGCTTCCTCAGTCAACGCGAGCATGTTTCCAGTTCCCTCTCAGACGAAGGTTTTCACTCCTCTGTTTTCCATCATTAACACTCTTTTCCCTAATTCTTATCTTGCAAGATTTCCTTTGATATCTCTGCTTCCCTTACTTTATACTTAAAAGAAAATTTGTAGTCCGTATATTTAAAAGGATCACTATAGGGAGATGCAATAAACACATTATGTTCTGTCCGCCATTTTGAACTGTATTATAATTATTTTCTATTGTAAACATACACACACAGAAAAAATAACAAATTCAAAGCAACATGTTTTGAATAATTAGCTGTTTTGGATTATTTCATTTTTCTCTTTACTAGACTAAGTGGAAAATCTTTGCAATGTCTGCCTACATCTTTTAGAATATTAGCTCTTGGGCTGCTCCCTCAGAGCCTAGCTGTCGTGCTATAGGAAATACGAGCCACAAAGAATGAGGAAATAAAGGGGATCTAGTCAGCAACTTCACCTGAGCAACCACCTGAGAGCAGCAACTTCAGCCATGTGAGTGAGCCATTTTGGATATCTAGCCAACTCTAGCCGTGAGATGTCTCTAGTCTCCATCTGACTGAGACTGAATAAGAAACCTCGGATGAGAATTATCACAGAACCATGAGGGTTAATGACATATTTTTGTTTTAAACTACTACATTTCAGAAGGGTTAGTTATGCAGCAACTGATACCTAAACATCTTCAAGAGCTTGAAAATCAAGTGAAGAAGACACAAAAGTAGATTCTAAGAATCAGATGTAGTAAACATACAATGATAAAAATATGCACGAAATCTTATTAAAAAAATGAGAAGAGAAACTTTGAGGGATGGTACTGGGGGTCCAGGAAAAAATTTCTAGATGAGGTGACATTTAAAATGAAATTTAAAGGTAGAACAAATATTGTTCAGGGGGGAAAAAAAACTATTAATGAAAAAGGAGAATGGTGTGAAGGAAATTACAAGCATTAAAATTTTACTGGATTCAAATTATTGAGAGTCTATGGTTAGAAATGAGACTGGAGAGGAAGGCAAGAGGCCATATCATGCAGGACCGTGGACCAGTCAGTTTAGGGAGTCCACGCTTGATCATGTAGAAGATAGGGAGCATTGAAGTCCTTTAATCTAAGAAGCAACATGGCCAAATTAGTCTTTAAATCAACCATATCAGGTCCTGTGTGAAGTATAAATGGAAGGGTGAAAGTAGAAGTTAAAAAAAAAAAAACTGATGATAAGGCCAAGGAGGGGAAAACGTTGTAATAATTCAGATGATATAAACTGAGATTCTGATCTAGGTATACATGGAGAAGTGAATGGATTTAGAGGTATTATAGAGAAAAAATTAACATAATTGTTAATAGACTGAATACAGGGATAGAGATGAGGGAGAGATCAAGTGTGACTTCTATGCTTCTTGCTTTGCAATGAAGAAATTAAACTAATATAACTGAGAAAAATATACTGGTTTGAAACATTAAGTCTGAGGTATCTATGAGAAATTAAGTGACTGACATCTAGCAAACCTCGGGTATATAAATATCATGCGTGAAGTAGAATTAGGGTTGGAAATTCACTCATTCATTCATTCATTAAATCACTGTGGATTAAATGACTACCAGGTGCCAGGCACTACTCTAGGTGATTAAATTAGAGTAGAATAGCAAACAAAGACTCTTCCTCATGGAGAGTATATTTTAATAAAGGAGACAGACCATAAATAACCAACCTAATCAAAAATAATAAATAAATAGAGAATGACTGGGTGTTATTTTAGATAGGGTTGTCAGGAAAGGTAGGGGATCTAGATGACAATGGCAAAGTCACCTCAAGTGAGAACAGAGAATAAGACAACAAAAAATTAGAGTGGCAGTACTCTGACAAGTCAAGGACATTAGAAAGTGAATCAAAGACTATCCTCATTTATGTAACAAAGGATGAAAATTTACTCAGGGTTTAAATAACCTTCTGGATAATCTTCTTTATTATTTTTCTAAAATAACTAAGTCTATAACTAAGTCTGGTGATAAATGATAGATGAAAATCAAAATAGGGAACAGCATTTTTTTTAACATAATGGAACATCCCTGGAATATTGAAACAGTATAACATGTCTGAAAGAAATATGTCACACAGTCCCTTATCAAAAGAAGACTAACATATAATAACTAAAATATAATTCATTATATAATTAAGAACTTACTTTTGTAATACTGGGCATAAATGTTTAAAAAGTCACATTCTTTGTTCTAGGTATTGTATATGTACACCATTTCATATAAGCTTATTTTTTATTTTTGACTCTGTAGGTACTACTGGCTAAAATCTGTGAATACTTTATAACTTTCAAAGCAACTGTGTACCCATTGTAGGCATAGAAAAGGCTAACTGTAATTAGACACATAAATATCAAATATATTCCCTCACCTCCCCCCGCCGCACATATTGAAAAATACAATATTTCTAAATCTATGCTATGAATCACTTTTTTTTTTTCATTTTGTTCTCAGCTCCAGTTCCTATTAAATTACGGTAACCAATTTGAGGTGACTGTGAAAACAAAAGTGTATATACCATTTTCTTTCTATTATAGAACACTTGAATAGTTTATGTAGAAAACAAGCTATGGACTTTCTTTCTTACAAGGATAAATGCTGTGTAAATTGTTATGTACAGATATGATGTGGCCTACAACGTCATCGAGTTGATTGTGTGGAAATGTATTATAAGAGAGCTTTATTACAAAACAAATGACCGAAAACTGTCAGAATTATGTTGAAGAAAAACAATTCAATTTTATTTTATTTTATTTTTTAAAGAAAGAGGAAGTATTGGGGTATTTGGTGAATTTGTGTTGTTTAGCTACAGCTTTTGTTTTTCAGTGGCACGTTCAACAGTTTTTCGTTTATTACTAAACTTGACTGTTCTCTACAAATGACTAAGCTTTTCTTTGGCAAGAATGTTTTAACTATGCTAATATCTGTTTCCATTGTATCATAATTATGATGCATTGCTTATTTTAGGTCTTTAAGTATTATCATTTTCTATCACATTTCCTTGGCAAAGTTCATAGAATTTGTCTTCTTAACTCCTTGTTACAAATGACCTTCTAGTGCCATGAAATATAGGAAAATGGAAAGTTAAAGGGAAAAATGTGCCCATACAGAAATTTTGGAGCAATCATTAATATGGTTCACCAAGTATAAGGTCAGAATAATTTTTATTCTCAGAAAAAAAAAATATTGTCATTAAAAGAGCATGCTGATCTTGAGGTGATAAAATTGGTATGATTAAGTTTTCATATTACTTTTTTGTGTGTCTGTTAAACACAGCTTCCATTGCAAATAAGCATGCTACCCTGCCTGCTGAGAGCTGTAGATGAAAAAAAAGGTGGTAGAAGACATTCTGAGAAGACAGAAAAGCATGTGTAAAACAAATAATCATACAATTATGTTGTATTTAGTATAGGTAATAAAAATGCACTATTATAATCACCCAACTACTGTACCTGTGCAAATTCATTTTTTCCAATTGGGCAATGATTTGAAAATAGGTGCAGAATAAAATTTCCAACAATTTTTATGTATGAATCATTAAAATTATTCTATGCTAACTTATTATTCATAGACAGATAGATAATTAAACAAATGTAATAAGATTTTTAAAAGAGTTAACTTCAAATATGCTCTAGAAAGTTATCCTAAAGGGTGACAGACATAACTCTGCAGTTTATCTTTTACCTCCAAAGAAAAAAATTTATGTTTTCTGTCTCTGCTACAAAATAATGGGAATTTCCAACTGTGGTAATGATTGCTAGGGTTATCGATAAACTAATGGCTCCCAAATAATCCCACCTTCTTTCTGTTTCTGTCATTTATTTCCTATGCATTACCTATCTCTTCAAAAGGAATTTTCAAATTTATTTTTCTTCTTGCTATTTATATTTTGTATAAAAAAAGACCTCAAGTACTCGTACACACATGCACACATATTCATAATATCAGGATAAAAACAGATGCCATATGATGTAAATCCTTGGGTATTATAACTTTCAAAAGTATCTGAATCCTAGTTGGGATTTCTTATACTAAAAAAAAAAAAATGAAGTTTTCAGTAAAATATTGGTAGAGTGTGTATCTGATATCTCAAACAATTTATCATCTTTTTAATGTGGAAGCAATATTTATATCACCAGTTCACATATTTTAACTCTTATCATTTCTAGAAAAACCAACAGAAGACAACTCAAAGAGTTTTAAAAGCATAATTGTATGAGAAGGAGTTTCAGAGTGGTTGCCAACTCCTCACCTTTTCATCTTATGGAGAACACAACGTTTTCCAGCTTCAAATAAATGGAGTTGCTTGAGTACAGTTAAACGATGAAGGGTGCATGAAACAGTTTGTCATTTATTCTTTATTTGCTCTTGTGAGGCAGCTATTCTGCCTCTTTCCTTGAGCTCTACAAAACAGAAGTACTTGGAAAGTTGGAATAATCACTTTTCCCATCCCACTGTCCATCCATCACTGAATTCTTCTTCAGGCATAAACAGGAGTCAGATTGAAAAGGCAATTATATTACTGGGTATCGCTGTGTGTGAGGGGGAAAGATTTCAGCGGAGGGGAGTTACTAATGGAATATCCAATTTATAAGGAGAAAAGAGTCTCTCCATTTATTTCTGCATAGTATTTTCGGATGAGCAAAAGCCCCTAGATTAAGATAAATATGCATTAATACCTAACCGAAAAGATTATTTCAATAGATTATTCATAAATGACAGTGCATATATGCATATATAACAGCTACACACTTTGTGCATTGGACAGAAAATACACATTGATAGTCTGCACTGTAAACTTTGTTTAAAACACTAAATATGATATCGAGGCCTCTGTCAATGACAGTAGAAGGTTCCAGGCACTATGTGTTTCATAATCCTTTATCTAGCTGACTCTTTACTTCTCTGCAGCTCAAGTTGCCAGCAAATGCTGAACTGGAGCACGAGTCGATCCTTGTTTGGTTAACAAATTCCCCGCAAAATATCTCCCCAAGCCCCCAGGAGCTGTAGTGATGTCATATCCGTTGTCCAGGTCTCCACACCTCTCTCAGCCTCTACTCTCTTTATCTTTTGCTTGGGTCAAAACTTTTGAGGTGGACTGGCTAGACAGCGGCGGAAGAGAGGGTAAACTGGAACGCGCAGGCTGGAGGCGCTTCAGAACCTCGGTCAGCGCCCACTGCAGCCCAACCCACCCCCGAGCTCGCGAACTCCCAGCTCTGAGAATGCCTGCGGAATGATCGCCCCCCAGGGCGGCTGCCACTGCTGCCGCTACTGCTACTGGCTGCTGCTGCTCCTGCTCCTGCTCCTGCTACCGCCTCTATCTCCACTCTGCTCTGACTGGCAGGCAGAAAGTGCAACTGACGAGGGAAAGGTCTCTGCAGTGAGTGGAGTGGCTACATAAAAGAGAGTAAAGAGGGGGCAAAAACCCAGATCAGAATGCAGGCGACATCCAATCTACTCAATCTCCTGCTGCTGTCTTTGCTTGCTGGATTAGATCCTTCCAAGGTAGGGGCAATATTTTAACTCTTGTTTGAAATAAATGTGCGAAATGAAACAAACCGGCCAAAAATGCAAATAAATATGCCCCCAAAAGGCACGAAAGACAGCTCTCCAGCTATCTTGTGGTGCCTGGCATATTCCCACTGCTTGGAAGATAGCAAGGTGAACTACCGGAGGAATAGCTCCTCAAGGTAGAGTCCTGGAAAGAGGAGGTGTGGGGGGACCAAGAGCGAATATAATGTATATGGGCAGCGGGCAATGCGGCTCTCCCGGGAATTTAGCTTATTCTGTATCCGAGTGCTTAATGTGCTCTTCTGAAGTCGGACGAGTAATGCAAAGGAGTTAGCAGCTCAAACAATGCAATTTGTAAACATGTATTAGGAGATGGTGAACCGTTTCTTTGTTGAAAGCAGAGAAGTGTTTTCCATTTGATCCTGGTCAGTAATACCCCCATCGCAGACGTGCTGCGGTTTGTGTCCAAAAACATTTGGGATGCTGCTTGTAACACACGGCAAAGAGGCAGAGCTGTACTCTCTGCCATGGCTGAGAGGCGTTGGTGAAAGGGGCTTGTGTTTATTTGCTTCTTTCTTTTCATTAAGGAAATTAGAGGGCAGTGAGGAAGTTCCGATTATCAGTGTTAAACAGGAAGTGAGAACCTTATCACGCTAGGAGGGCAATAGGAAGAATGAGGTATCTCATTGCTGTTGAACTCTGAAAATTATCTGGTACTGGCAATTAAAGAGAACGCTAAGCTCTTTTTTTAAAAATACAGAAAAATAAGAAGAAATATTTTCAGCAGTGTATGATCAAGGTTTTGATGATAAAGTGAGATTATTTGAGAGCTTCAGCATTCTAAGAAAATCATAATTATCTGGAATACAAGATAAAGTGTCTCGTAAAAATAGTAAGAGATACAATTTTAAAATTACTTACTTGTTTAACTGATCAAGAGCAATTTGACACAACAGAAAAAAAATGATGCCATATTACAAAATCACTTAAAGCTTATGTACTTTGAAATATTGTAAAGTTATTTTTAAAGCTTTACATCATCTGAGTGGTATAAAGAAATTAAGTTTCTTTTCATAATTGAATAGAACTAATTAAGATGTAACCAAGCATAATCCAATACTGCGGCTGACTGAATATTTCTAGGCCTAATACAGTATATAGTAAAAACTTAGCATCATGTCATTATACTCATAATTATTTCTGTGCACTTTTCATAAGAGACCTAATGAGAATAAAATCATTTTATTTTAAAGCTATAGTTGTGCTAATATTGTCACTGAAATCTTCACAGTGTGTGAATGGCATCTTAATGATCTTAATATTTTACATACTAAGGGATAGCTTCAAAGCATTTTATATCTAGGTTAAAAGTGTTGATTTTGTTTTTATATTTTTTAAATTCTTTTTTTTTTCTTCTTGCCTCTAGATCTATAGTGACACATTCCACTACCGTTTTCATTATAATTGTTGGCTAAAACTTTTGAACACATTCCATTAGTTACCTCATTTGGAATATTCTTAGTAAAACAATTTTTTAAAACAAACCTAATTATTGAATTATTGCAAAAAAAATCACTTGACTAAAAGTGAATTTTGTCATTCTTTAAAATAAACTTAGAAATGTAGAGCTTTGCTAAAAATGACATGTGCAGTTTGTCTAATATCTTTAATGCATAAATATCTTTACTTCTTGCACTCCATTCTTTCCCCAATTAAATACATAAACAAAGAAGAACTGTTAAATACCAAGATAAATCCCTCAAATAAATGACCCATTTTTAGTCCATATGACCTTTTCTAGTATTGACAAGTTTATTTCTGGGTATTCAACAATATAAAACTTTTCTTCAGACTTAGCTGTGGCTGTTTGGTACAAATGAGCTGAAAAATTTAGGGATGGAAGGTATACATTAACTTTTTAAACTGTCCTTTTCAGCTTCTAAACATTGCATTACTGTATGCAAAGAACAGAAGATGGTAATTTGTTCTATATCACATACAGCATTACAGAGAATATTAAAATGTTCATAGCAAGTGATTTTAATGTTGTAAAAAGTTTTTGACCTGGTAGACAAATATTGCTTTAAAAAAGCGAATAAAACCTATTTTTGCATGTTTTACCAAAACTATCGTTCATCACCAAACTATATCACTGCCCGCCCTCACAAATGGCACCATTCAATTCTCAAAATAATTGTGAATTAGGTAATAAACTAGGAATTTTCTCAAATTTTACTTATTATTGTTCTAACTACTTAAGGGTTCACATAATAAAATTAGCTTTCATAATGCAAATTACGTTTAGTGAAATTGAAATTAAAAATCCAATAACAGTATCATACAAACCCATTTTTCAACAAATAATAATTAAGTGATGACACTTAAATGCACAGAAAAACTGCTGATTTTTTAATACTAATATGTTAGCACTGATATATTTCATAACATTTTAAAATAAATTTGTTTAAGTATTCTTCTATATTATTACACTTTATGTTTACAGTAAGCATGTGTATAATCACACAGAGATAGAACTGGTGAATAGGAGAGCTCTTAAAATTGAATAAATTTTTTTTTCAGATACAGGATTGTGACATATATTAGAAATCTAAATATTAGAGAGTGCTTCTTATATATTAATTGATCTGAAAACAAAAAGGCTTTCTAACAATACCAATTCCATTTCATAGAACACTATATAGTATTTATGTTTATAATTTTTCTTCAGATTGAGACTTACAAATTTTTATGACATTTTATAAAGTGCTTAAGTATCGCCATCTTATGGTAACATAAGTTACTTGAAAGTCAATTTTATTTTTAAATTTTAAAAAAATGCCCAAACTTCTAATATTAATAAATGAATCTACTTTCAGCGTGTACTTACTTTCTTTTCTCTCATTTAATATATCAGAAAATTAGCAAGATTAATATTTTCTTTTAACAAAATAAAGCAATTCACTCTGCTAATTGATTATTTGTATTCTTATATAGACAGATTATCAATTTCCTCTCAGGAAAATTATGAGAATTATGTTTTCTTAATTAAAATCTTATTACCAAGTTTCTGGTTTCATTTGGAACTCATGAGTATATCACTTTGTCTATTTTAAGAGATATTAATTAGTTTCATTTGTAATGGAGTATCTGAATTATAGGCAATATACCAAATCATATTCAATAAGTAAATTTTTTTTAAAAACTGAAAGCTTGTAGGAATTCAATTATTGCTCAGTTTTATAGAGAAAGGACTATTTCTGTCTAAGACATTCCTGTGGGCGGCTGCTAGATGGCATCTCTGTGCTTTTAAACTGAAGGAATTGAGTTCAGTAATGACCTTGATAATACAAGAGTGAACCTCTTTTTCTTTTACAGGTAGAATTTTAGCAGATCACTACTTGAACATGATAACAAAATAGTAATCTCTGTGAATCAGAACTACGAATTTCTCTGCTTTGCAATGCTGAACTAAGTAGAAAGGCGCATATACATGAGGCTGTGCAGATTTACACCAGAGCCAAATACCTGAGTAACAGTTAAAAAGAGGTGGCATGGGCATAGCCACATATTGCAGTGACTGTTGAACTTTAAAGCAGTCATGCTTATGTAGTAAATATACTGCAAAATGCTCTAGCATGCTTGGATTGAGAAATCATTCACTATCTTCTTACCTAGAAATATATTAAAGAACTTAGCAGTATGCATACTTGCTCACACTACAGACATAAAACACACCAATGATTCAGCAACAATCTTCAACACCAAACTGTTTTGTCTGTCCAAAACAACCGGGCCCATTAGTATGCCTGCCTTAAATAAGATAGCTGCTTTAAATGCATATAGACTTGATAGAAACTAAGACAATTTTAATGATTATATTGTTAAATGCTCTATAACGTAATATACCATGTGTAAGTGCCTTCATGTTTTGGTATTGCTAACGAAGTGATCAAAGATCTAAATTGGCTAGAGGTGGCTTTTGTCCATAAATCTAAAATTCCTGTTCTTACAACTTTTAAATGAAATTGGTAAAAAGCAAATACAACGAGAAATAAACTGAAAACAGTATTAATCTGCTTTAAAATTCACCTTAAAATCTATCTTCTCCTATATCTACTGTATACAAGAGGCATCTTCTAAACAACAGGGTCAACTCAAATTAGAACAGTAAATAAGGATTGATGGCATGTGGCGAGGACCTGTAATTACACACCAATAAACCTTGATACAGTAGAAGGTGAAAAGTTCAATGCGGCCTATCCATATTTTGAAAGAGTAAATGACTTTTCTACTCTCGTTTTATTCCATCCTCCCTGATCCAATTAAATTTTTATTTTCAGAAAGTAGATGTTCTTTATCATTCTTTCTCTTGGCAACTTGAAAAGGTTAAAATTGTACTGCTTTCCTTTACTTTTTAAAAATTCCTTTTCCCTGTATTTTGCAATTATTCTCTTTTAAAAATTACTACCGTGATGATCGACTGATTGATGCTCTATTCAGAGGGAAAACAGACCAAATCTAAGAAAATAGGGGGCAGGATTCAGGGCCCTTCATTTCTCATTACTACTTTGCCACTAATATACACAAATCACTTTGGGGAATATGTGATCTCAGTGTCCTCACTTGTAAAATTAGGGAGCTATATGTTCTTAAAACTTCTTTCTTAAATTTTAGAATGACTCTGTGCTATGGTCTGCACATTTGTGCCCTCCCTCCTCCACAAGCCATATGTTGACCTAATGCCCAAGGTGATGGTATTAAGATATGGGGTCTCTGGGAGGTGATTAGGTCCTGAGAATGTAGTCTCACGAATGAGATTAGCGCCCTTATACAAGAGGCCCCAGAAAGACAACTCATCCTTTCCACCATGCGAAGATATAAGAAGTCTGTGACCTTGAAGAGGGCCTTCATCTGAACATGATAACACTCTGATCTTGAAGTTGCAGCCTCCAGAATTGCAATAAGTAAATATCTATTTATAAGTAACCCAATCTGGGATATTTTGTTATAGCAGCTCAAACAGACTAAGATTCTCTTTTGAATAATATTTGGTCCTGCATATTCATTGCTGACCCTTCCCAAGCAGAAACTTCCTTAAGGATTTTAGACTGGCAATTATTAGAAAAACTTTAATTTTTGTACTAAGAAAACACATAAAAAAGAAAGTGACACTGGATAAAGCTGTAGCTTAGGAGATAAGACTTGGCATTTGATTTACTTAAGTATTAATTAGCCATCTTTTTACTTTAAAAAATTGGCAACAGTGAAATTAAGAAAGGAGATAAAAAATAGTTTTCTTGGTAGGTTAGGTGAAATGACAGTGAGTCTTTGGAAGTATCTGTTCATTTGTGTTACTGTGTATGTAACATATGTGAACAGATTATTTCACAGTGGCATTAAAATATTAAGGCAGCATCAAAAGTTATTTAAATACTCACTACCTAGAACCCAGGCTTAAATCTAAAATATGATGTTGAATCTGGTCCTCCATCTACTCAGTCTATGTCATTTATCAATTAAAAAGGATATTTTTATGAAGCTAACTTAATCATGACAATTTTCAAATGTAATTCTAAAGATTGTACTCCAAACTAATGGCGACAGAAAAAGGGGTAGCTGGACATGAAATCACAAGAATTGGTTTAAGTCCTAACTGTGCAATTGTTCAATAAGACACTTAATCTCTCTGAAGTCCATTTTACATTAACTATGGAATAGATGTAATAGCAATGGAATTTATATAGTTATTGATATTAATACATGTGAAAATCTATTTTAAATCATAAAGTTCTGTGCAAATCTTCCACTAACATCAATCTATAACCAAATCTAAAGTCTGTCGTGTACCACATACCAAAATCAAAATATCCTGCTGTTCCCTCTTCTCAGCTTTCAGAAAAGTGAATGTCATGTAAAATTATCAGCAGGGATTCTCAAAAACAGCCCATAATTTGGGCCAAAGCTCCAACTGCAGCATGCCACCTTAAAAATTAATATCATACTTATATCCAAAAGGTACCTCCTACACTTTTTTTGGAAAAACACTGAGACTGAAGACTGGTTCAATACTATCAGAGCAAAACCACACCAAGAAAAGAGCTTTTAAACTAAACATGCAAAACAGATCACAGATAGGATGGATATACTTGAACAAAGAATCTATCAATGGATAAAACTACTTTTTTGACCAGCAGGCAGAATGTGGGCTTCTTGTATCTTCGCAAAGTATATTGGTGGTAAAGTAGTTTAAATTCTAAGATTTAAAAATATTAAACAGAGAAGCTTTAAAGGGGGATTTTCTCAAATTAAAAGTGTTCAGGGCATAGGGTTATTGTCTCAGTTCTTTAAGACTGCCATAACGAAATACCACAGACTGGGTAGTTTACGAATAACATATTTATTGAATCACAGTTCTGGAGTCTGGGAAGTCCAAGATCAAGGCACCAGCATGGTCAAGTTTGGTGAAGGCCTTCTTCCTGGTTCACAGCTAGTGTCTTCCACTGTTACTGTAGGGGCTAAGGAGTTCTATGGAATCTTTTTTATAAGAGCACAATCCCATTCATGAAAGCTCCACCCTCATGATCAGTCATCTCCCAAAGGCCCCACTGCTTAATACCATCACAATAGGCGAGGGGGAAGGTGTGGGGGAGGGAGGTCAAACATTTGGACCATAGAAGAGAAATTACCACTTTTGTGAATATAACTTCCCTGCTCTTTTCTCTTGGATTGCTTTCTCAGTCTCTGTTAATACCGATTTGCCTATTCTTCTCAATATAGACTTCTACAAAATGCTTGAAAAGACCTGACCATTAATAGCCATTTAATATTTCTTCTGATATCACTCATCCAAAAGCAAGTCCACCTGAGTAACTTATGAATTGATTCTTTCTTTTCAAAGTTCAACTCATGTAGATAATATGAAGGGTAAAAATAGATGAGAGCAACTATATAACATCTAGAATAGATCCTACCCATGAACAACTAATATTTAAGAAATGTATTATTTCAAAAATACCTGCCCATCATACTGCAGTGAGATTTAACTTATTTTTGTTACTTGCTACAAGAGGTTGCAAACCCTTTTGGGGAGAGGAGGGTCCAAGATACAGGAAGATACAGGAACAGCATAAGACCATCTCCACGAACAGTGCCAATAATGTGAATGGTGGTAATAAAAATACTCAAAACTTGTTGAAACAGTTAAAATACAGTTTTCTAATAATATTTATCTTTTGTGCTCTAAAAACAAAGTGTTCTAAAGCATATATCAAAGCTATACTTTCTATCATCCTTATACTAAGCCTTCAGAAGAATAAAAATAAGTTCAGAAACAGGATCACAGATGCTGTTGTGTTCATGCTTTTGCCTCTCCCTGGAAAGCTCTTACCCTCTTCTCCATATGTCAAAATTTTACCTGTATTTTAAGATGCAACTCAAATGTCACTTCATCCATACATCCTTCTCTGACACTCCTCACATCCCAAGAGGAGGTAATCCTGATAAACTAAAAACTCCTGTAAAAAATGAATCATGTTCTACTTACATTTGCAGCTACAGCCACTGGCAACTGTGTCTGACACATAACAGGTGTTCAATGAACACAGACTGAATTGAGTTTCTTTTTCCCCCCAAATTTACAAAATCACTCTTATGATACTTATCACTTTCTTTTTTTTAAATTGGGTATTTATTGTATTGTGTCTCCCCTACTAAATTATAATGTAGCTGAGTGCAGGCTCTGTTTCTTGGTCATTATCCTTCCCTATCTAGCAACTAGCACACCTTGTCCATTCAGATAAGATATTTAACAAGTATCTGTTGAATGTACAGATAAGTATATGAAGAAAATAATAAGTCAAGGAACAACTAAAAAACATAAAATCCTGAATTAAGCAATAGATGAATATAATCTATGTTTTTGGTGCATGCTCAAGATATTAGAGGAAGGGAAGTAAAAGTGATTTTAAGAACCTTGTTTTCAAGGGCTGACAACTCTTATACCAGGTCGTTCAACTTGAAGAATGCTCAAGATTATGCCTTTTTAAATTTTTGATTAGTTTTCTGTCCTACCCTCACCATTCATAGTGCTATTTTGAGATGTGGTAACTCTCTGGGATGCTACAACCTTCATACTCTTGTGAATTACTCGCTGTATTTTATGGCACTCAATGACGAAGTTAGTATATCCTCTTATTCCTTGGTGTATGTATAAGTTCATCCTATTTGCATAGATTTATCAGTCTAAACATTTTATTAATGTGTACTTATTCTTTTAACTACCTTTATTTTATGTAATGTCTTAGACTTATTTGATAAATTAGTATATTATATATATTTCTCCATCTCTTTTTAGGGACTGAGTAATTATTGTTATCATTAGTCCATTCATTTCTCCAATAAAATAAAACTGCCATGTATGAAGTAATGTATATTATTCTTTTCCTCTCCTTCCACTTTCCATTCCTTACATTTTGGATGGTTTGCTTATGACGGCTTCTCCAAAATAGGTTTATAACACCAAAAATAATAAAAAGTTTTGAACATGGCCATTATCAAGTATATAGTGTCAAGTTAGTTTTCCAAAGGATTGTACCAATTTATAGTGCTTCCAGTAGTTTATGAGAACATTAGCTTTACCATATCATTACAAATATTAATGAATTTCAGATCATCAGCCATACCTCTGTCAAACATGGTGATATTCTATCTACAAACTAATGTTATTATAAAATAAAATTTAAAGTACACCAATTCTTATAGATTCAAATGCATCACTTTTATGTTTTTTATTTTATTGATGCCATTGATCAAAATATTTTTTAATCTTCTCTTGAAATTGCCTTCAGAGCAATTCCAAGTAACAATCATATTATTTTAAAAACTTTTATTTTTTGTCGTTCAATTAGAGTTGACATTCAACATTATTTTATATTAGTTTCAGGTGTGCAGCAAAGTGGTTAAACATTTATGTAATTTATGAGGTGATCCCTCCAATTAGTCTATTACCCACCTGGAACTATACAGGGTTATTACAATAATATTGACTATATTCCTTATGCTGTACTTCACAGGGGTGACTATTTTGTAACTACCAATTTTTATTTCTTAATCCCTTCATCTTTTTACACAGCCCCAACCCCCTCCCATCTGGCAATCACCAGTTTGTTCTCTGTATCTGAGTTTGTTTCTGTTTTTTGTTTGTTTGTTTGTTTGTTTATTTTGTTCTTTAAATTCCACATGTAAGTGTGGAAATTCTATGATATTTGTCTTTCTCTGTCTGACTTATTTCACTTAGCGTAATACCCTCTAGGTCCAACCATGTTGTTGCAAATGATTAGATTTCATTTTTTATGGCTAATATTGCACTGTATATATGTACTGTAACTCCTTAATCCTATCGTCTTTTGATGGACACTTAGGTTTCTTCCATAGCTTGCTATTGTAAATAGTGCTGCAATGAACATATGGGTGCATATATTTTTTCAAATTAGTGTTTTGGTTTTAGATTTTCCCCATTGCTTATAATGTTAGCTGGGGGTTTTTTGGCCTTTATTATATTGAGAAATGTTCCTTCTACATGGCCTTTATTATATTGAGAATCCCCATTGCTTATAATGTTAGCTGGGGGTTTTTTGTACATGGCCTTTATTATATTGAGATATGTTCCTTCTATTCCCACTTTGCTGAAAGTTTTTATCATAAATGGATGCCAGATTCTGTCAAATGTGTTTACTGCGTCTATTGATATGATCGTGATTTTTATCCTACAATTCGTTAATGTAGTGTATCACATTAATTGATTTGCAGATATTGAACCAAGCTTGCATCCCGGAAATCAAATCCAACTTGACCATGGTATATGATATTTTTAACCATGTACCATAAATTGCTGAATTGCCTTTGCTATACTAAAATTTTGTTGAGGATTTTTGCATCTATGTTATCAAGGATATTGGCCTATAATTTTTTCTCGTAACATCTTAGTCTAGTTTTGGAATTACAGTAATGGTGTCCTCATAAAATGTGCCTGGGAGCCTTCCCTCTTCTTGAGTTTTTTGAAAGAGTTTGAGAAGAATAGGTGTTAATTCTTCTTTAAATTTTTGGTAAAATTCACCTGTGAAGCAAGACTTTTGTTTGTTGGGAAGTTTTTTTATTACTGGTTCGATTTCCTTAGTGGTAATCAGTCAGTTCAGATTTTTCTGTTTCTTCTTGACTTGGGACTGAGTTGTTTTTTAAGAATCTAAATATTCTGTTGAAATTATTTTTTATTATATAATCCTTGTAATTGTACCATCTAAAAATATTAATAGTCTCCATATTTATACTATATTACTATATGAGCACAACACCACCATACAGAATATTAAATGATTAAAAGCAAATATAAGTATAGTGGAGTATAATTTATCTTAATTATAACTTCTAAATATCAAAAATTCAAAATTGTCATAATTAACTTCGTAGGTTAAAATTCTCTGAAAAGAAGTGTCAGCAATAAAATTTTCAATAGCACAGTTATTTAGATAACCTCAAAGAGAGGGAATAAATTGAATAGACAATCCTTTTTATTTTTCCAACTAAGATGAAGGTGATTAAGAAGCATTATCCCATGATGAGTAAATGGCATTACTATAGGGACCAATTCCAGATGTCAGGATTGCTTCAAATAGAAAATCAGTATTGGAAATGTTGATTCACTGGCACCAAAATGTCACTAGTGAAATACTGCCTCACAAAAGATGCCATCACTTCCGGGAATGATCTATGTCATGGCTGTTTAGGGAATTGTTTATCTGAATTAGTACCAATGACGAGTATTTTTACACCTACATATATTTTGTGGCATGATGACTATATCTTAATGTATATTGTTGCAGTACTATACAAACTGAAATATTACTTGGCTCAAGACCCACTGAAGACTTTTTATTACACTTATCATTTATTATTTATATCACGCTAAAGATATATTCTACTCTTTACAACAAGTTGAGTGCTAGACAAAGTCAATGACTCTAGTTTGACTGTCATATACCTTAAAGCACTCTGGGGATAAGCAGGAGGAAATAGACAGAGAATTATGATGCTCATGCCCAAGAGGTAGCTATCAGAATATAATGACTCAAAACTAGACATAAGGTATTTGAAAGAAGGAATCTATAATTTATCAATAATTTATTGAATCAATAATTTATTTTTGTATCTCTCATTGGTGGCAAAATATCATGACCTTCTATCAGTTAGTTAAAGCAAGAAAAGACACCAAGTCTACACATTTGTCTGAAAATAAAAATGGAACATTTTTATTTGTCTGAAAAATAAAAATTATACGTGAATTTATATGTAGCATGGAGATGAACACACTCAAATATGGACTGAGAGGACATAAGTATTTATTTACACATCAGGGATGGATTGAAGATTTACAGATGATATGATATATAAATTTGTCAATGTGTATTTAAGCATTTCAAGTGAAGTTTATCCCTCCTACCAACACCACACACACACACACGCGCACACACACACACACACACACACACACACACACATACACACACACTGCATTCATTAATCTGAGACCCGTTTAACCTTCTATTACTAACTACTGGCATTCACTTTCAGAACAAGGTCTCTAATTTAGTTCAACTAATCTTCAATGTCTCTTACTAAGAAGAAACGGAAGGAAAAGGCATGAAAACAGCCTTAAGGTCCTTTTTCTTTCTTTACTTGCAGAGGGAAAGGCAACAGAAATGTGATTGCATTTGTCCAATTGTATATAACCATTTCTTTTGGAAAAGATACCACTCAAGGGACTCGACCTAATTAATATTAATTTGACATATTAAAAAAAAAAAAAAGAAGAAGAGAGAAACCATACCAAATCAGAGCAAATTATATAATAATGAGGAAACTGGAAAGTTCATAGTGTTGTGGACAGAGTACCAAATAAGAATTAGAAAAGCTGGACTAACATCAGCTCTGTAACTATCTAGTTGTATCTCTTTGGGCAACTCATTAAAAAAAAAAAAAAAAAGGTTTTTCTGTTTCCATCTCCTTATGTACAAACTGAGGATAGTAAACCAAATGCTCTTATTTATTCCTAGGTCATTCTAAAATGGGGCACATTACTATCTTATAAATGTAATTCATCACTTTCATCCTCTTTCCTTCTGCTCAAAGATTCTCAAATAGTTAAAGGTAAAATCTTGACTTCCTTTACTTTACTGCTGATAATCAAAGTTAATGTCATCGAGAAAATCATAGTAATTTAGTCCTGTATGTACAGTAACACAAAAAATAAACATAAAATGTATATAAGCTTATTTTATATCCCAAGCATTACAGCATATTTAACATTTATTTTATATTCTTCTTTTTTATTAGCTTTTAAAGATTAACGAAAAATAAATGAGTGAATGGCATGGTTCTATTGTCTTTATCCGATAATAGTTAAAACAAAAGAGACTCTTAGAGTTACAAGAAATAGGCCATCTATTTTGTCTGCATAAGGGCAAGATCCTCCACTATAACTAACTGATGGATGTTTAGCTAACTTCTGTTCATATGTTTCTAATATTGGGGAGCTGGACAATATTAAAGGGATTGGATTATGTTTAACCAAAAATAATTATTAGAGAGTTTCTTTTTAGATTGAGTTATGACTTCCAGTGATATTTCCTACTACTGAGTTATGATCGTTTGGATAAATATAGTAAGAAAAAAAGTATATGGACTGTGGTAGACAGAATAATGTCACTTCAAAGATGTTCTCATCCTAATCTCTAGAACCTGTGAACATGTTGCCTTATGTGGCCAAAGAGAACTTGTAGATGTGATTAAATTAAGACTCTTGAGATGGGAAGATTACCTTAGATTCTCTGATGGACTCAAGGTAATTTTAAAAAAGTCCTTAAAAGAAGAAGGCTGGATGGTCAGAGTCAGAAAAGGAAGAGAGGATGACAGAAGCAGAGAGTTGGAGAGAGGAACTTTAAAGATCGAGAAAGGGGCTAAAAGCCAAGGAATGTGGGCTGCCTCTAGAAGCAAGAAAGCCAAGAAAATGGATTCTATAGAGCCTTGAGAAATAAAGACAACCTTGCTGACACTTTGATTTTAATCTTGTAGGACTTATTTCAGACTTCAGCCCTCCAGAACTGTAAGATACTAAACTGGCTTATGTTGCTTTAATTTACTCACTTTACGGTCATTTGTTATAGCATCAAAAGGAAACTAATATATTGGTCTAGATGATATTTATTAATATGTAAACACAAAATGTAAGACAGCCAAATAATGCTAGAGTCTATGAGTGTGAACAGATTACAGTAAGGTCTAAATTAGCTAATATAGAAATGAAAATTGCTTACTAAAGAAGACTAATTAGATAACACATAACTCTAATTTAATTATATGATAAGTTATCATGTTCTCTAGTTTTCATTTATAAGATACAAAGTGTATTTGTTGTTGTTGTTGTTAGGTAAAATCTGCCTACAGAATCACATGCTCAATCTAAGAAGTAAATGGCTGTCATTTCATTTATTTCCCAGCATAGGACTTCTAAAAGCATCTGATGTCAAATTCTTTATACTGTATCTGTAATCTACAGTGAAAATACAAAGAAACTGGCTGCTTTGATTCAGAAAAATGACGATGACAGCTCCTTCTTTTTCATCAGTCAAATTTGATCCACCAAAAGCAATGGCATGTCTTCAGATGAAAGCAATTTTGTTTAGAGAACCAGTGAATGTTACACAATAAAGGCACAATCAAATATGATGATCGCTTCGTGACATTCCACAAAATATAAGCAGGATTCACCCCTTTTATGTGCAATAGAGGGGAAAAAATTTTGTTGAGTTTGCTTATTTAATTTGAAGTAAGTGAGATTTGTTTTTAGCTTTATAACAATTAGTAGTGTGAAGAAAATAATTAGCCCCAAAATGAATGATTCTCAATGACTATAATTATCATATCATAGATTAGTCCACTAGCAATTGTATTCTAATAATTTTTCAACAAATACTCATGACTGGAACTATTTTAGGAGTTGGAGATAAAATATTTTTTAAAAGATATAGCTATTACTCTCAAAAAGCCCTTAATATTTTCTACTGGATAACTCATACAGGTATACTACTAATAGTAATACTGTATGATATATCTCATAACAGAGACTTGTATAAGATAAGTAATGGATAGATAATGGACATCTTCAACAAATTGCGGCATAAGAGAAAATTTCCTGAAAAGGTGATGATTAAAGAAAAGATTACCTAGACAATGAAGGGGAAAAGGGGTATTTAATTAAAAGGCAATAGCCTGCATGAAGTCACAGATATGTAAAAGAGCATGTGTAAAAGAAATTCTGAAGAGCTTTTTTGTATGACTTGAGATCCTTTACTGTTAATTATATGGGAAGTAGGAGAAGTGATGCAGATGAAAAACAAAGAGCAACTAGGGACATTAAATGGTAGAAAAATGATCATCTAAAGGGTCTAAGACTTGAGCAGATTTAAAAATATTTCTGGACTTCAATTACCTTAACCAAAACAAATAAACAAAACACAATATAGCAGTATTAGTAAGAGTTCTCCAGAGAAACAAAACAAATTGGATATGATGTATATACTGATATATGTATTGACATATAAATATAAATATCTATATCTCTAGATAGATGATAGATAGATAGACAGCCAGCCAGCCAGCCAGCCAGCCATTTATCACAGTTGGCAAGATGGAGATCCAGGAGAACCAGTGGTGCAGTTCTGGTCTGAATCTGAAGGCCTGAGAACCAGGAGAATTGGCGATGTAGTTCCAGTCCAAAAGCCTGCAGAGTCAAAATCTAGAAAGGACCAATATTTCAGTTTCAGTCCAAATGCAGGAAAATAAATCAATGTCCCAGCTCAAAAGGAAGTAGGCAAAAGGAATTTTCTCTTATTTGACCTTTTTATTCTATTCAAGACTTCAACTGATTGGACGAGACCCACCTACACTCAGAAGAGAAATCTGCTTTACTTAGTCTACCAATTCAATTGTTAATGTCATCCAGAAACACCCTCACAGACACATCCAAAGTAATATTTGACCAAATTCCTGGGCACCCTGTGGCCTAGTCAAGTTGACACATAAAATTAACTATCAAAGTATTGATATTGTACGTAGAGAGAGAGTTATATAGCTAAGTATCTCTATATAATATCCATCATCTATCTATCTATCTATCATCTATCTAACTATATTATTTCATCTCTACCTCGGAGCTAGCTTTGTAACCATCTATCTATTTTAATAATCAAAACATAAATTACTGAGAAGAACCCCAACACACATCTTACCATGAGGTCTCTATAAATTCATTGTGATTGTGTGCTCCTGCCTCATCCATATCATGCTGATTGGGCTCTCATGAAAGTTGTGACTGAAAGTTGCCACTATCATAGATTAAGATTATTATTATTACTCGATTATTAAACTTATTTTAAATCTTCTGATAACAAGTCTGTTTGTTGGGATGGTTTCTCTCAAACAAAGGACTGTCTCCTATATTTTCATCTAGTTACAAGATGATTCTAGCTTGGTTAAACTAGCTTTAAATTTGGTATCACTTAAAACTTTTAGTCAGGCTACGTATTGATTTCAAATTTTATTGACCATTTTTTTCATAATTCAAAGTTTATTGATCTTGAATTAAAAGGAACTTCCTCTTTTGTCTTTCATATTTTCTTTTTCTTCCTTCCTTCATTCCATCCTTCCTCCCTTCTCTTCTTTTTCCTTCTAGCCCCTCATTCCTTCCCTCTCTCCTACCTTCCTTCTTTTCTTCTTCTCTTTCTTAATTCTTCACTCATTTTCATTCTCTGATTCATTTAAAAATACAATAAAATTCCATCATAATGTTAAAATTTGAGCTCAAAAGTTCAAACCACATAAAATGGATAGCCTTGTTGCAACAAAGATAACAGAATGATTAGTATAAGCCTTTTATGGAAATTTGGGGTCAATTACCAATTACATGACATTTGCATTACTAGACTTATGGTGAAAGATTTTCCATGTATTTTAGAATGTCTGCCATGCACCCAGGACTATGTGAAATTTAAGGATATAGCAGTGACTAATAAGACAAAAAATCTTTTCCCTCATAATGCTTATAATCTAATTAAAATAAACAAATAAGCAAAACCTTTTTCATATGGTAATACATTATGTGGAAGAAAAACAAAACAAAATAAAAAAAGTGAGAGGGCTGACATGTCATAGAGTAGAGACAAATAATATAGGTTCCTCAATAAAGGTGCTACTTGAACAACAACATGAAGAAATTAAAACAAATGAGTTTCATTGATAACTGAGAGAAGAGAGTTCCAACAGAGAACATTTTAAGTGCAAATATAATAAAGCAAGATAATATCCAGTAGGTTTGAGAAAAGGCAAGAAGGCTAGTGAATGAGAAGAAATGAGCAAAAAGAAGACCAATGGAAAATGAGAGCAAAGATCTAGCAGAAGGCTCAGTCATGTGGGTCATGTAAATGGTCTGAAGGATGCTGAATGGGATGGGAAGATACTAGTGGGGTTTGAGCATAAATATGACACGATATGATTTATGTCTAAAAAGGATCACTTTGGTTGCTGTGTGAAGAATTTACCTCTGGTAGTAAAGGAAAAAGTAGACAAATCATGTGGTATAAAAATTAAGTTAGTGTTGATAGTGGCTAACAGAATTTGTCAATGAATTGGAAACTGGCTATAGAAGGTTTTTGACTTGAGCAACTGGAAGGAAATATGTCTCTTGAAATGCAAAAATAAAACACAGAGAGGATATCAGGAGTTTGATTTTGGACATGATAAATTTGAAATATATATTAAGCATCCAATGGAGTTGTTGAGTAGACAACTGGTATCTGGAGTTAAGTGGAGAGTTCTGGCCTGAAAATGTCATTTTGGGGTCATCAGTGTGTACAGTATTGAAGCCCCTGAAACTGGGGAGGGGGAACACACATCATCAAGAGAAGGAGACTGAACACTGAGCCTCAAATATTTAGAGGTAAAAAGCTGAGGGAAAACTAGCAATAACGAGTGAGAAAGAATCCATGAGATAGGAGGAAAACTTGAAGAAGATATTGTCCTGAAAACAATATGAACAAAATCTCTCTCAAAAGAAGATTTATTAAATTATTCAATTATCATATGCTCCATATGGGCCAAGCAATATGAAAACTGAAAATTAATCACTGTCTTTAGAAATGGAAATCATTGGTGACACTGATAAGTGGTTTCAGTAGACTCATGGTGGCAAAATCCTCATCCTATTAAATTCAATAAAGTATGGACGAAGAGCAATTAGAAGCAATGAACAGATTTAAACAAGACTTCTAAAGAATTTTGCTACAAAGAGTAGATAATAGGATATACCAAGAGGAGGAAATGGCATCAGACATTTTTTTTTTTTTTGATGTCTAAAATGGGTGAAATAATACCATGTCATAGTGCTGACTGGAATAATCCATAAGAGATTGGTTTTAAATAGCAACACAGAGAATTCTTCTATGGGAACAGGTGTGAAGACAAAATATATGTGTACGAATACTGTTGGTAGTTCAGATAGGGAAGTGCAAGCATGTGGAAGCTCTCTTGTAATTGCTTTCATTTTCTCAGTGAAACAGGAAGCATGAGAGTGATGATGGGTTATTGGTAAAGAGAAGAAAATAAGAATATCCTGAAAACTGGAATCAGGAACAAAGAAGACAGCTTTCCCACTGCCAAGCTTAGTGATAGAGGATGTGGCAAAGGGCAGCTATGTACTTGGGGGAGAACCAGATTTCAATAAAAGTAAAAAGGTGAAAGAAATTTTCAGAGAAGTAGGTAGACATGAGGGAATATCACTAATGATGGATTGTTAGTTTCTCATATGTTGCTATTAGCATTAAATTGATAATGAATCTTTCATGTACAGTGAAAGACAAGTCTGAGATTTTCCCAGGAACTAGTTATTTTTCCACTGACTTAGGTTTAGCCAGTCCAAATCTCTGCTGATATGGAAAATAGACAAAGCCATGAACTACCTAGAGTTATATTATAATCAACACTGATTACAATAGACAGTGGAAAGATGTATCACTCCCTTGCCCCTCGCTCTGGGCCAGATTTATCACATCATGCTCAAAGAAAGAATCATCCACTGAGTCTTAGAAGTTGATGGACTATAGTGAGGAAAGAAGGGCAGAGCTGACAACATATGGGATTGCATACTTTGGCTATTTCGGTTCTAAACTCTACTCTGAAAATTCTCTGGTAACATTTTAAAGCAATATAAGATAGTTGGATTGCTGACTGATGTGGAATTTATCAGTTCCAAATAGCAATTTTCCCATGTCCAAGAGAACATATTATTTCAGCCCCACCAAATACATACAGGAAAATTGGGTTCATTTTGTTTTTTCTATTAATTCTGAGACCAAAATAAAATCTTACATCAATGTGCTATATTAATAAAAATAAATTTGTGGTTTGTTATATTTAGCAATTTATTTGTCTAGAATATGCCTAAGGAGACACAGCTCAAATATGGCTGTTAATCTATTATATGATGTCTTTCTAATTATCCAACAAACATATAAGAAGAAAAGTGTTAAGCTTAGTTTTACAACTAAAGCAAGAAAAAAAAGTCTATGTGACTGACATTCTTCTCATTTCCCTTGCTATGGGAGATTATAATAGAGTAAAAGGAATGTGTAAAGTAATATAAAGTTAGTGTTGAACTAAGAATCTGAAAATGGAAAAATTAAAGCGTGTGCCTGTGTATTGATGCATGTGTGTGTGTGTGTGTGTGTGTGTGTGTGTGTGTGTGTGTGTGTGTGTGTGTGTGTGTGTGTGTGTGTGTGTGTGTGTGTGTGTGTGTGTGTGTGTGTGTGTGTGTGTGTTTGTAAAGAGAGCAAGTTTCATCTAGTAAATACTAGAGTAAAACCTCAACCATTGAAACTAATTACATTAATTATAGAAGTGAACAGCAAGAATTACAAAAGACTTTTAAATGCGGCTCATTTCCAAATCACATAATAATCTAAGTCAGTCTTACAGATTTTATTTGAATTGTTGCCTAATAGAATTTGTTAGATCTCGTTGCAAAAATAGATGAGAAGACTTTTAAATTATCCTGTCAATTAAATGAACATGGGTGATTTAAATTTTCCGTAAAATTCTGTTTATACTAAGAAAGCTTGTTTCCTTCCTTGCTTGCTTCTTTTCTTCCTTTTTGGCTTTTACTCAAGAAAAATTTCATCTTTAACCTCTGTCACAATTATTACATGGTCCAAATGATGAGAAATTGCAATAAATAACATTTCCTGATTGAAATTGTTAAAAAAATTACTGTCTTGCTTGAAGCATGTTACCTCCCACTAAACCATACATAGATCAGTAATATAATGGGGAAAATAATACTTCCTTCATGGATCTATGTAAAAAGTTTAAATAAGATAACATTTTGAAGCACCAAGTTCACTGCCTGGCATTTAGTACGTGATAAATCAACAGCAGCTTATTTTTCAGTAAATTAGTGTTCAAAAATATTGCTTGTGTTCTATGTCCGACTTCTTAATTAATGTGTCAAGTCTGTAGCTGCATTATTAATTTAGCTCATCTTATGCAATTTTACATGATTTCCAGTAAATTTTATGAAAAAAGAAAAGACACAGATTCCTTTCAAAAATTCTCTACCTGCTCCCGGCTCCATGGTAATAAAGTTTAATGTTTTTAGATTATCTTTCGAAACAGTGATGTGAAAGTGTTTATATTTAGGAGAACAAAAGAAAAGAAAGAAGGCAGCAAAGACTCTTCAAAATAGAAAAAGCTATATCGGTGGGAATAAATCAAGAGTACAACTATTTTTTCAAAAAAGATGAAAATCGATCATTTACTGTAAGGGTTAATAAATGAGGATGGAAGGAGGCACTTTTATATGTTCTATCTTTACTCACTTATATCATCTCTGATCTCTGGAACACTGAATATTAGTGTTGAAAATTCTGTTGCATAAAGCAGAATAAAATTGGACTAACAGAAATGACCCATAAAGCCCCTTCCAATACTGAGATATTTTTCAAGTCGACAAATCTTTGCTAAGCACATGTTTAGTTCAGGTCCCCCAGATGCTGTGCTTTTTAATGTGTTCCAATTTTTCTGTGCTCTTTTTGTACTCATGCCCCATTTGGTATTTACACAGAATCATAGTAAGTGTTCATGGAAAAGTAAGAGACACACAGATCTAAATTTCACTTGACTGTGGTCCAGCACATAAGCAAAACAGAGTATCTCAAAAAAGTCAAGATTAATTAAAGATGCCAGAATAGAATAAAATTAGTCACTGAATCATCTGAGAATTTTCCCAACTGTTATAGTGAAAATATTGACAATGAGGAAATCTCTTTGACTGAAATCCCCAAATGAATATTACTTGATTACAAAACACTTGGGCTCTTCCATTTTAGTAAAAGGTTTGTTAATTTTACCCTAGTACAATTATTTTTTTAAATAATTTTTATTTTTTTTAATTACAGTTGGCATATTATATTAGTTTCAGGTGTATAACATAGTGATTAGACATTTATATAACTTACAAAGTAATCACCCTGATAAATCTAGTACTTGACACTGTACATCGTTATTATACTATTATTGACTATTATTGACTATATTCTTTATGCTATACTTTATGCTATAGTATTATATTATTATACTATTATTGACTATTATTGACTATATTCTTTATGCTATACTTTACATCCCCATAACTATTTTGTAACTACCAATTTGTACTTAATCCCCTTCCCCTTTTCTCACAGCCTGAAAGTAAAAAGATAGAAGTGAGTCTCTTATAGCCTCTCTTATATGTAAGGGTCTTGTTTTCTTATCCATTCAGCCACCCTATCTTTTGATTGGAACATTTAATCCATTTACATTTAAAGTAATCTTTGGTAGATATGTAGTTATCTATCATTGCCATGTTATTATTCATCTTTTTTATCTCTTAAAGAAGTCTCTCCAACATTTCCTGTAATACTGGCTTAGTGGTGATAAATTCCTTTAGCTTTTTCTTCTCTGGGAAGCTCTTTGTCCTTCCACTCTAAAAGATAACTTTGCTAGGTAGAGTAATCTTGGTTGTAGGTCCTTGCTTTTCATCACTTGAACATTTCATGCAAATCCCCTCTGGCCTGCAATGTTTCTGTTGAGAAATCAGCTGACAGTTCATGGGAGCTCCCTTGTAGGTAACTAACTGCTTTTCTCTTGCTGCTTTTTGATTCTCTCTTTGCCTTTAACCTTTGGCATTTTACTTATGATGTGTCTTGGTGCGGGCCTGTTAGGATTTATCTTGTTTGGGACTTTCTGTGCTTCCTGGGCTTGTATATCTCTTTCCTTCACCAGGTAAGGGAAGTTTTCCATCATTATTTCTTCAAATAGGTTTTCAATTCCTTGCTTACTCTCTTCTTTCCTGGTGCCCCTATGATGCAAAGGTGGGTACACTTGATGTTGTCCCAGAGGCCGCTTAAACTATCCTCATTTTTTGGATTCTTTTTTTCATGTTGCTGTTCTGATTGGGTGTCTTCTGTTATTTTACCTTCTAAATTGCTGATTCCATCTTCTCCTAGCACAATCGTTAATATATAGTTTGTATAACTCCCATTGAGATTTCCAGAAATTAAAGTTTCTAGTTTACTATTACCCAATTTTTATTGAAAGCGTTGCTGACAGCAAATAATTCAGGGAAGGTTGTTTAAATATACCAACTTATCAAATAAGATTGTCCATGAGCTAGAGATGTATACTGTAATAGCTCTCACTTCCTCATTGTATTGTTCCCACTAAAGTATATTTTATATCATGCCAAATAAATATATTAATGAATGTGTAAAGAATTTTGAGATCCACAATAAAGAGAAGAAGGATGGAAAGTTATATTTCTTGGAGTCCAGCATATGGAAAAGCCTTCAAAAAATTTTTTTTTAATTTAGGGAATATAGCATAATGGTTAAAAATCTCATGAGATAGAATTAAATTTGATCAAGAGTTCTTACTTATTAGGCAAGAAACTCTGAGAAATCATTTAACTTTTAGAAGCCTCAGTTTACTTACATAAATGTTCAGGCAAAAAAAAAAAACATATAAAATTATTGTGGGAAGTATATGAGATAATATTTTCTGGAAATGTCTGGAACACAGGCAGACAGGGACAATCAATAAAGATACGATAATATTCAATTGTAGCCTGACAGCTAATCTATTATTGGTATTAGTATTTTTGTCTCTGTGTAATTGTCTCTTTTTAGGTTACCAGTTATGTAAGTCCTCTCCATTTGTGCTTTTTGCAAGATGGAAAAGGCATGGGTACAGCTAAAAGACAGTAATAGTCTGTCCAGTCTCGGGCATCCATCCAGTGACCAGATGGTCACTGCAGTCCACCTGCGTACATGTAAAATCTCCTGCAAATAATACCAGATCAGAGTTCCTTAAGTGGGATTTAACTGCAAGATGGAATAATTTGAAATGATCTAAATATATATTAGGTAAATCTATTTTTGGAAGGGTAATGAAAAAGCTAAACAAACACAAATTGCTAATCACAAATCAACTGTATTGTGTCCTAGTGTTTTGGGGACTTTTGTTTCAGTCTTGTGTTCTTTCCTGTCTTCTCCTTATTAATTTTTCAAAATGCTTGGAATTTAATAATATCCAGCGAACTACAACTCACTTTTGCAAACTTGTAGCAAAATCTTAAAACTTGCTTCTCGTTCTTCCTCTATTTTCCTTCCTTCATTGATTTCTCTTCTGCTCTTTTGGTCATTTTTACATTTGGTTTTCCCCTTCTTTTTTCAATCCCCTATATTTGTATACTGCAGTGCTTCTTGGGTTTTAAATATTTTTTCTCCTGAAGATCGTACCCTCTATGCAAAGAGCTACATTCTACTGTTTTCCTCTTACTTTTGTTCTCTTTTTGATAACTTACATCTCTACAGAAATAGCAATCTCATGAAATCTTTGTGTTACTTGTTGTGCTGCAAACATTAATAATAAGTGGCTTACATTTTCTGTGTCAGTGGTCACTTGCAGTTCCAAATGATATTTTGCTGGCTGAAAGGAGTCTATGCTTATCCTCAAGAAACATTGATTTTTTGGCAAAAAAGACTGGCTGTAAGTGAGAAAGCCACCAGAAAAACAGTTACCTTAGGAAACAAAGCAAACTATTTCAGATATTTTCTGAATTCCTCTCCCTACAGCAAAAAGGACATATTTCAAAAACAGAAACATTTTACAAATGTTTTTACTATTAATTCTTTGTGGTTCCACACAGGTAAAAGCGCCAGTGCACAGATAATAAGTTTAAATTCATTTTAAGACTAAAAGCATGTCTGTAATTTAGGCTGATAATTACTTTCTAGCCATGGGACTATGTAGGTGTGTTGCTGTGCCACTTTAAATATTAATCTAAATGTTATGTGACAATATCCACACCACAGTCCCCAAACTGCAAATACTTGCTTGGGAGAAACCTGGATATGAAATTAATTTAGATAATTAAAATGTCTGCTGAGCAGAGAAAACTATATGCTTTACTTTCTTCTGTAAAGCACATCCCTCCACAGGGCGTGTACTGTAACCTCATATTGGCTTCCCGTTTGTTCCCATAATCAACTCACTAGACAAATTCCGTGGAGCAAGAGCTTTTCTGATTTCAACAGCGGCATCAACCATATAAAGAACAACAAAAGCATCAAGTTCTATTATTGAATTTCCTCTTTTGTGAAAAGGAGAATAAGGGATCCCAAAGAACAAATAAGGTGGTTTCTCATTTTCTATTTATCCTACACTTTGTTTAACAGAATATGTATCAAGAGCATGTTAGGACAGTCCTTGCAGGGGCTTACAATCTAGTTGTGCACGCAGACTGAGTCAAAAAGTGATAACTATCAAAACGATGTAGCATTTGCAAATTGTCAAGAGGCTGCTTCAGAGCACAAGCAGGAGACGGTAGAGTTATATAGCACTATGCAACCTTGTCAGGATCAGATTAAAGCAGCACCTTGCTTTAAAGAACCCAACACAAGCACAATAATAAATTGAAAGAACGTTATAGATCTTTATCACCCGGATAAAAGGAAATTTATAACATCTCCACAGTGGCATAAAGATAAAATTATGAAGGGAGAACCACTAATCTGACTCTCAAAGCCACTGACCCTTTACGGTTTCACTCTGCCAGACAGTTTTTTTCCTTGGGCCCAGAGCACTTTGTTTTCATTTTTGCTGTAACACGTAAACATCCTTATCTTTTAGAGTCATGTGTGTTTCTGTCAGATTCCCTCATGAACAGCTCAAGACCAGAAATTCAGTCTTTATTTTTGCACCTGCCTCAGAGGAGGCTCACAGTAGCTTCTCAATAGTGGTTGTTGAAGGAACTGAGACTACAGATCTTAAACTCACTTTTTGTGGTGCATGCAGTCTCAATTCAGTGAACCACACAGCTTGCTCTTGGGATGGCAAAGGTTCTGACTTGTGCTCCAGAGCACTCAAATTCTACATCGTTGGGTCAACAATGTCGACTAAGACATACACCTTCCCTGAGCTCTAAGCCTCTATGATTTCATCTGAAATTGAAGAGCATGAACTCGGCCATCTCTAAAAGGTTTTCCAGACAAGCATCCTAAAGTCAAATCTCAAGAATTAGCCAGTGAAAGATAATAAAATTTCAGACAGAAAAGATAACCTGTTAGAAAACAATGTTCATCAAGTAGCAAAAGGAACAAATTTTTAATGTCAAAAGCACTCATTTACCAGTTTTGCCAATGAAACACATGAAGAATAGCAGGGCCTACAGCATTACCATAGAGATATCTGGTATTATAAAAGGCACAATTTCCAATATAAAGTGAGGTTTTTAATTTCCTTCTGGAAATATCACAGGACTGTCCTCTAATGGAACAGAAACTTGATCTGCCAAGGAACAAGGAGGTGCAGTATCACTAGTAAAATGAAATGTCAGAAACTTGAAACAAATTACAAAATAAACTTAAAAAAATACACTTATATCACACTGTTATAGATCTGTAGAGAGAAAAATCTAAGTTAAAAAATATTTACTGAACTATGAACTCAAAAATGGACTTTTGAAACAGTTATCTTGAAGTCAAGTTTAGGAACATACACACATGCATGCATATACATGTGTGTGCACATGCACACACACTCTAACATACTTAAAGAAAAACTAAATTAGATTATCAACCACTGGCATATAAGCTACATAAAAGAAAGCTATTCTTTTATTTCTCTTTGGGATATTCCCCGTGCTTCTAACAACTTGCTATGTAAAGACTGAAAAAAAAATAAAATAAAATAAAAATGATCTGACCAAATAGAGCTTTTTCTGACAGCTCTAGTTCTTGAACTGTAGTGTCACCTTGGCATCTCCAGGTCACACCAAAGGCTAGTCTCATTGGTCCTCAAAAATAACTATAATATTGAACGCAATGTACTCCAATTAAATCACTTATCCAATTCAACACTCATTTAAATGGAATGAGAAGTGTTGCTTTACTTCAAACAAGTTTTTGGAACTTCATTTTGGAGCTTTTGCAACTTTTTAAACTATTAAGAATGCAGTGTGGCCATCAAGGGTTTGTGAATAAGTGTGGCTACTTTCTAATTAGCAACAAGGAAATGATTTCACTAAAAAGAGGGGGGAAATTTTGAAAATGGGGTTCTAGCACTCCAAAAGATTCACAACTTTTTTTTTTTTTTTTTTTTGGTATAAACTGTGATTTCACATTTGGCAGAAAACAACTGCAAAGAAAAGCCCTGGGGCTAGCCTAGATCCTACTGCTGGAGTTATCCCCAATCCCCCCTCAGTCTAATCTCACGTTCAAGTGATCACCAATCTCTGTCATATCAGCACCATTAGTCTTAAAGCTGCCCTCATACTCCAATTCTTTCACAACTGCTCTAGTTCAGGACCTCATTTCCTCTCACCTAGATCAGAACCATTGATGCCTACCTGTCTGCCACACTCTAATTTCTTAATACATCCTCACCATTGCTCTCAGCATGATCTTTCGACTATGGCTGAAAATGTAATTATTTCAGAATCCTACTTAAAAGTCTTCGAGATATTTTTATCATCTCAGAACCAAATCTAAAATCTTTTATATATGCATATAAGGGCCTTTATAATCTAGCTATACATTGTTTGTCTCCTATCACCCACCCAGCTACTTCACATAGTATGCTCAGCAGTAACGTGCTTTAAAATACAAAACATGATTTTATGTCATGCCACCTTATACTTACATGCATAAGTTATTCCTTCTGATGGGAATATCTTCCTCCCCAAGTTAGTCTTCCTCAAAAATTTCTATTTGTGCTTCAGCTTAACCAATTTCTCTGTGTGTAGCGTACTCTAGCAGAAAATTTGGGGGGATCCTTTTCTCCCTTTGTATTTGGAAAAATCATTACGAAAGCTAACTTTATTATAATTTTCCTAACTATATTTGTGTCTGTCTCCCCACTAGAATGTGGGAACCTTAAAAAAATGAATCCGTGCCCTGTCTTCATTATTTACATTGTCAGAGCCTGGCAGAAGGCCTCATATGAAGTAGGAACTCAGTAAATGTTTGTTAAGGAAGGAAGGAAAAAAGGGAGGGAGGGAAGGAAGCAAGGATAAATGGAGGAAAGAAAAGAAACAAGTAATTCTTTAGCAGAAAGTAGTGTTTAGACAAAATGCTTTGTCTTCGTCTTCTCTCCAACAACTTAATCCAAATATTTTTTTCATAATAATACCTGAAGTAAATAAATACCAAGAACAATATTAAAATTATACATATATATTTGTTATGAAAAAATGGTGACCTGCAGCGGAAAGGGTGCATGAGGGGACCCTGAGGAAACTCAGATATCTTTGAGACTTCCCTCACCGACTTGCTGGTAGAGATAAGAAGCTCCCATTTTAATTCTCCATTTAGAAATACCACTTCCTTTACCCTCGTCACAGTGCCTTCTCATAGCTCTGACTCACTTATTTTCACCATCATTCTAAGACTGGCAGCCCCTTCTCTGACATCTACACAGACATATTCTAGTGATGGTACAGAGGGAAAAAAAAAAGTCCAAAGGGGAAAAATCAATAAGAAAGCAGATCCAAAAAAGATTTCTGTTCAAGGACAACATTACAGATTCCTGGACCTAGAAATAGAAAATCCTATCTAAGATGTTAGAATTGGCTGCATGTTATTGAAGTCTGAATAAGGCAGGAAGGAAGCACATCATTTAAATTAAAAAAAAAAAAGCCTACGTACTTTGATCCAACCATTCCATAAACCTTTTCTGAGTACCTCCTTGTATAGGTCGTTGTGCTTGGCCCTTTATGAGAAGAAGAAACGTAAGATATGGCTTAGCTATTTACAATCCAGGTAAGGGAAACAACAATACAAAAGTCCTGCCACACAAAGGCTGCTCACTGTTACCCATTAATGCCATTGCCCAGAGAGCAACTGAAGACTTCGGAGAATCTGGTAAATGTCGAAGGAGAGACAGAAGAGGCAATAAAAAGGCAGGAAACGCTCAGTGGAGCTATCTCAAGCAGGAGCGTTCCCATTCTTAATTTCTGGCCTCCGTGCCTCCTGATTTCACTTCCCTGTTATCCTTACTAAAATTCTAATAATCAAGAAGCTCATAATAAAGTCATCATCCTTTAAAGACTACAATTTATCTCCAGGAACGTTAAAGAGCTATTGCTTTTTGTTCACACATTAGTTAGGTTTATTCAATCATATAACATTCTTCCTATCACTTGAAGTCATTCAGAGATTGGCCCAATTTGATGTAGGAGGAGTAGCTAATTTGAGGGGAACAGGAGGACTCTGCAGCGAGGCAGTCATTAGTTTTACTTTTGTCTTTTCCATATAGCAGCCTTAAGACAGCGGGAGTGTGTGGTATACCTGTGAGATATACATGAAGATGAAGAAGGGGTTCTGAAACTATTTTCTTTTCTGAAAATCTTTTCAACTCATTAAGTTTCTTTTACTCAATGACACTCCACTCTTAAATCCAGAATTGAGGTTAGTGCTATACATTAATTATGCCATGGATTTAATATAATTCTGTGTGTTAAGAGAAAATTTGAACTCCCTTTGGATCATTATTTTTATGAAAGCTGTTCTCTGAATTCCAAGCAACTGACTTAGAAATCTCTTGAAATATAATTCTTTATGATGTGGTATTTTCCTCTGTATGGGTAATTGTAAAAAAAAAAAAAAAAATCACAAGACCTTTTAAGCTGGTGCCAAATATATATTGCAGATAGAGAAGGTATGAATTCACAGGAATAGAAGGTGCTTAAAATACATGGAACCACACAAATTTATATGTTATCCTTTCCGGTATGCAGGCTCATAATAACTAGACAGGATGGCAAGCCACTTGTTTTGTCGCCTTGGCCACCTTGTTAAAATCAAGGCATCATGAAACTACTATTAGAAAAAGAAAATATACCAACTGGCTACTTGGCTTCCTGAAACTTGAAACACACAAAAGGGGGAGCTAAGGACCCTCTTGTCATGTGTGATCTAAAAAACACAGGCAACTAACATTTAGTGGAAAAGATCTGTAGTAAAAGAGAAAAAAATGAGAGAAGATCCTGGGAGCTGAAAGAAGAGGATACTGTGAAGAGTGACCGCCACACGCATCCGCCCAAACTCCTCGAAAGGAAAAACAGTTTGGCTTCTGTCACCCATTACTCAGGATACGTGAGGCTGGGGAAACGCAGCCGAGAGCGCAGAGCAGGTCTGCACCTACATGAGTGTAACTGTTAGAACAGGATTCCTTTTTCCTGTTGATAAGTTATCTCAACTCCAGGCTTCATCCTAAAAACAGATGGTGCACATTTCTCTGGTCCTCTTGTCATTTCCCTTTTTCCACTGACTAGGATACAAATGACAAGGCAGGACCTTGAGCAAGTACCTTGGGTCTGAAGATAGAAGCTGTGTGGAAGTGGCTAGCAGAACCTTCTATCATCAGCCCTGAACAGCTGATCTTTTGATTGCTACATAAGGGAGAAATAAACTGCTATCTTGTTTAAGCCTTTTTTTTTTTGTCATTTTGATACATCAGCTTTGACAATACTCTAACACAGGAAAGTAGAAGGCAAATCAAATACAGCCACAGAGGCTGTGATATCTGGGTATGAGTCAAAAAGAAATGGGAAATTGTTAGTTTTAAATAGGGAAGACCTTTAAGAGTAGACACCACTAGACGGTTATGCTAGAACTCAGAGCTATAAAAAAGGAATGCAAATTAGGGAGTGGTTCGAATACAGTTAGTTACCCAAATCCTGAATGTGTATTAGATCCAAAAACAGTGGTACAGAGGACAAAAGGGTGCGGGGTCATCACACAGCCTGGAGAAACGCCAGGAGGAGGAACAGCCTGAGAAGGAGAGAAATAAAATACTAATGGAACTATCATATTTGCCCTAATTTCCATAGTAAACATTCAGAATATTTTCCCTTTGGAAACTTTTTATGTATTTTTATTTGTGAATGTCACCTAACTATCAGATGTAAGAAATGTATTAAATTTAAATGAGGCTAACAATAAAAAAGGAAAAGTATTTGAAATATACATAGATCCCTCAAATTTCAGAAGCTCACCTCCTCACCCTAAGCCCTCCTATCACTGTTTTAACTGGAAATGTGAGAACCCAAAGCCGACATCTCAAGTCAAGAAACCCAGATGCTTTGTTAAAGGTTTAATTAGAATGTCGGGGTGATGCTGAAGCCTCTCTCAAAATTCAGGTCTGTGTGTCCGATGTGCAGATAAAGCCGAACACTGAAACAACAGTGGAGAAATCTTCATTCAATGTGCAAAAGTGAGAAGGCTGGAGGGCGAGAGCTCTCAAATCTGTCTGCCTCAGAAAAGCAAAGTAGGGAACATTTATGTGGCTAGGGAGGAAGAGGGGAAGAGTTTCAGAGAACCAAGGGGAAAGTCTGTGTTTCTTCAGTCTCAAATAACGTTTTGTGCCACCAGACTTCTGGGCATCAGCAGCTAGCTGCAACTTTCTTAAAGACCTTTCTTCCTTCTGTAAAACAAACTCATAAATTCTCCTTGTGACCCTGGAGCCATCTCCTCTTGCTTGAAAAGAGTACATCAGCACCTTAAAATTATATTGTGAGAACAAGAGATGCTGCATTGAAGAACCAAGATTCTGCAAAATATCTCATCATTTTTAGTCAGTGACATTCTCCTTAAAGCAAAAAGCAGAAACTAGATATCTTGTGACCATCGCCATTGTTCGAGCTATCACTGTTTTATGCTTAACTAGCCATATTTTTCTATTCTCTCAAGCAAAGCATATGCTTAAATATTTCTCCCAGAACTTGCTTTACAGGCAAGCCTTCAGAACATGATTAACACACTTTCTTAATCTTTGACTATAAGAATGTGACAGCCAAACCAATTGAAACAGTTCAAGTCTATACCTGTGTCCCTAGACTCTATGATCCGACACCTAAACATGCTTACTGTCATGTTTATGTCATGTCATGCTGACTGTCAGTTTCGAAAGCTTACTCTCTCTGTTCCCTTGCTCTGACTAATTGGTTTTCTGCCATCTTTCACATTTCCCTCGCACAGATCTGTACACCTCATGAAAACATTTCCTCGCAAGCTAATAAGCCTCTTACCTTTTAGTCACTGGGTACCTATCAATCAAAATCCAGGAAAAAAACAGATGTCAAATTCAAACAAGGAATTTTAATGAAAGATTTATTTACCAAAGGAAAAAAGGCTAAGGGAAACAGACGAGAATGGTACAGTGCCTTAGGGCTAGCAGCAGAGGCAAGCAACTACTGCCCGAAGCCTGGAGAGAGAAGGGGAGTAAGCAGTTACTTGAACTGGAGAGTTGCACACCTGTAGGAGAGGGCCACCCAAAGTAAATCAGGACTTAGGATAAAGGCAGAGAGTTAGAGGAATAAATATATCAATCTCACCTTCCTCCTACCTTCTGCTGTCCTACCAGTACCTTCCATTGACCAAATCTAACCAGAAGCCATTATCAGCCCCCTCCTCCCAAACACACTGCAGGAGGAGAAGGGCAGAGAGTAGGTATGGAGGTGCACATTAAAAATAGGTGCCTCTTAAGTAGATGAAGATTTTGGTTACAGCAGAATGGGTATTATAAATAAATATGTTGTGTTATTCGAACTAATGAGAAAGTAGAGTAAATTGAAGCTATCAACATCTTAGCTTTTCTCCAGAATGAGATATTTATGGATTTTGGTGTGATAACCCAGTGATTCTAAACTCTACATAATAGACGCAGGACATCTGGGCTTGTACGTGTCTGCCAGATGGCATGGGATGCTCAAAGATCTGGATAGCTAATTTTACACAATAACCACTTCTAATAGGAGTTTTATATTGAAACCTCTGACATGTTTTCACCAGCAACTGTACTGCCAACTCAGGCTATAATAAATGTGCATGATCTAATAGCTAATTCTCCAGAAATATGACTTTTTTTTTTTTTGCCTCCTTTCAAAACCTTTGCCCTGTGCAGCAGCTCACATTTTAATTTTACAACCTTCATCCTTCTTTTGATCCTCTCCTGCCCCGAAGTAGTAGTTCTCATGAGCTCAGGTGTGTATGTACTATTGTGCAGTCACGCAGGAGGTTTGAAGATACTTTTTGCCACAAATAACAAGCGCTGTCTCCCGAGGACTGAGGAAATTCCTATTACTACTTCTGTATTTTCCTGAGGCCCTTTAATGGCCTTTAGGCAAATGTAGTTTCTCCCTAAAAGAGTTGCTGTCTGTTCAATTTTCTCAGCTTTTTAACCTCATCACTGTTTAAACGGGTTTTGGATGATCTTCCCCTCTGAGCCAGAACATAAATCTCTGTTTCTTATGCTAATTTGCTGTCTCAGAAATGCCGCTTTATACTGTACTCACGTGACAGGTCGCACCCTTCATGTAAATGACAGGGATAGATGGCAAAGCACTTGTCTCCCTGCAGTTCTGCCTTTCATCTTACCTGGTTTGTGTTTCCTCCCTTGGCTTCTACCTATTTGTTTAAAATAAAAATACATTTCTCCCATATGCTGATAATGTTGATATTCCGGTATCGAATGTCATTTCCTTTTACTCAGAATTAAATCAGTGCTTGTGCAAAGGATCCGCTTTCAAGGAGTGAAAATCAAAATTCTCAGGTCCCTCCCTTCATGATTATGAGGTGAAAAATAGCAAACACTTCTATATTTTAAGCAAGCATTTCACTATTGTTTTCTAAAACCGAACAAAGTTTAGTTTACGATTAAAGTTACAAGTGCTTGATAAGGATGAATGAAGATCCATTCAAAGTTTTACAGATTTTACCAACAGAAACATGAAACTTTAAAGATGAATGTTTCCAAGATATATTGTACTTTCAATTAATGAATTTTCTCCTTCATTTATAACTTAATAAAAACATATTCTATACTCAATTAACATGTTTTCCATTTATAATTCTTCAAAAGTTCTTCATTATCCTAAAGATAAAATGCCAACTCTTCAACATGTCATATAAAACTCCAGTACTGTTGTCTGCTCTCACCCCTTGTCTTTCTCATTCTGCCACACACTCCAGCAATATCCGAGGGTCCCAATCTGTTCTTCCTCAGGCCCGTGTGTTTTGGCACTTGCTGTTCTCTTAGCCTGAAATGCATACCATGCTCCTCTCAAACTTGCTTCCACATACATTTACCACCGCCACCGCCACCACCTGCAATCTGCTTGGAGACTAATTTAGCAATCTCTTCTATAAAGCATTGCTCAGTGTTAGCTGAGCTGAGAAAACAATCAGACATATCAATGAAAGTGAAAGCCAGGTAATGTGGGCATAAAGTTTGTTTTTACTATTATTTTTGAATATTCATACATCGCAGGCCCTGTGCTAATTATTGGCAATATAACCATGAGTAGCAAGAGCCCATACCCTTTAGGAAATGATTATCCCTGGTGGAATAAACTCAATCATAAATTAATATTTACAACACATTAATAACTACTATGTTGAGACTGTAATAAGATACAGAATGAATCTCTTTCTTTCCTCAGTTCTAACTGAGAAACCAGTAAGACAGATGACAAGGTAGACCTCTAGCCCCAAGTGAGGAATTTATAGAAAGAACGAAATAAAATCTCTTCCCATGTCTTGGTCCTCTCATGGGAATTAAAGATATAAAAAGAATATGAAACAACTGATCAAAGGAATGAAAAGAAACCTGCTTATAGCTCTTGGACTCCTCATTAAGCTCAAGAATATATGAGGAACCTAAGAGAAAAAAAAAATGAAAAAGCAATAACAACAAAAGCCAAAACTGGTAGAGAGATTTCTTCTGAAAGAGCCATGTCTCCCTCTCCAGATACATGTGATGCTACCTACTAACACAAATCCTAGTAAAGGGGCTTCTAAAGGACCATCTGAAGAAGTTTGAGACAGATTTTCTGCAGTTAGACATATAAAGCTGGCATTAGATTAGTTAAAGCCAACTGTGGGCTGGTGCTGGCCTCTACCTGAAAAGAATCTAAAGGAAAAAGAGAAATGCTAACTACCTGCTTTGGAAGCAGACCAAAGAGAATGATAATGAAATTTTCCTGTATTCCCAGAGCTTGTCAGGCAAAAGGATACACGAAAAATTTCCACACACTGTGTGGCTATGAGAAAGACATGCATTATGAGACTTTTGGGTTCTGCCTGATATGGTGGCCCAGAAGCATGAGGAGACTTCAACAGGAAGAGTCTGACTTTGTACTGCCAGCTTGTCCAGGAGCTCCACTCTACACACGGTGCATCCACTAACATCAACTGAACGAAAGAGCCCACCAGGGAACTTATGAAGATCCCAATAAGTCACCCAATGAGACGATTAGCTTTAATCAATGCATCCCGCAAAGGGGTATGAAATATAACTAGCAGCCCGATGAGCACAAAGACACCCAGCTAAGTAAGACTGGTTTATCCCCACCTGCTGCTCTCTCTCTGTGTATCACCCCCAAACTCTGACTTTGACAAGGAGTTGACTAACCAGTAAGGGAGGAGACAAACATGTTGAAAGGATAAAGAAGAGCTACTAATCCTCCTACTGGCTTCCAGTATGAAGCCAGCTGGAGATGGGAGAGAGAACAGTATTCAATACAGAGAAGTTTCTTTAATCATTACAAAGGACATGCTAATTTCTGAATCAAGATTGTTACTTGAAGTAACTTCAGAGCCATCTGTTACTTTTGTCAAAACATAACAGCCCTGGAACCTACTAGAACTTTTATTCTGGGGCAGAGACATTCACTCCCATTGAATAAAGTATTGAGGATCATGAAAGTCAAGAAGAAAGTTGCATTTGACCATAATCCACATGTTATTTTGCTCAACAAACCAGTTAGAGAACAAAGCACAATTTATTCTCCAAAAATCATGTGGGTGATTTTTTTTTTCTTTTATTTGGTGTTTCTGTAATTGAAAAAGGGAAAGAAAACAACACAGCTGACTTTACCAATCGTGACTTTCATTGATTAATGATTTGCAAAAGTCCTTACTAGAAGGTGCTTTGCTACGTACCGCAGATCAAAAAAGGGGCAGGGGGACAATTGCATAATATCTAGTCAAAATTCCACATATGTTTATGACACTGAATTGTAAATCTTTACAAACTTTGCAATCCCTATATTTCTAATCACCCCTCCTTCCCCTTCCCATACTGATCCCTCAAAAAAAAAAAAAAAAAAAAGCCTGTGCTGTAACTGATGAGAAGTGACTTACAGTAAACTTTAACTTTGAAAAACGCTTTACGCCTATTCCATAAAAAGCAGAAATAGTGCTAAAAAGAAGAAATGGATGATTTGATAATCCTGGAAAATAAATGAAAAAACTGACAGAGGTATTAATAGATGAAAGTGAGGCTATTATGAGTGTTAGAAAAGAAGCAAAGAAGGGGTGAGAGGAAGCTAAGCAGTCAGACCCTGAAGCCTTCACAGACCCTCCCACTCTCCTCATTGTATGTATTGCTATACGGTTTCCTTTAGAATATTTTTAACACACCGTCTCTAAAGCTGAACTCTTGTGTGAAGTTTTATGCTCAGTTTCCTGGATTACTTCATAAGTTATATCTTTCAGTTATGAAAATATATTGGTTACATGCCTTCCAGCCTATTATGTAAATTTGTTTTTTACTAACGCATAGTCTCCCCTCACTGTCTGCAGTAAATCTTTATCTTCTCCTTTGTGAAACGCTACAAGATTATAAATCATAACAACAATACTAACAAATACTATTACATAGTCCTTTGCTCTGTCAGGGACCAGTGTCATTAGGAATTCATAAACTTCTCTAGCAGTTAATGATTTTTTTTTAATGAAGAACCTAATAGACAAGGAAATTTTTATTAGATGTAATTTTACATATAATTTGTAAATAGAGAAATTAAAGTTGACTAAACCAAAGGATCTAGGTCTTTTGTAAATTACATATTTAAGATGGATGCTGTATATAGCAATCTATTAAATATTGTCTTCTATAGTTGATTCCTTGGATCAAGCCTTCTTTGTTAGCCAAAAAGAGAAGACTCATAAGTAATAATTTTTAACATTAGACTACATCTTTGCAGAAAAAGAGATACTGTTAAAATGTTTTAGTTTAGTAAATAAAATCAAGTTAGAGATAGAAGAAAACACCTATAGAACTGTGTTGCTTTATAAATGACCTTTTTCTAGGCATGTGGAGCTAGAATCATGAGAGTAGAAAGATAATGAGCCCCTGTACTCAGGGCACCTTTCCGAGTAAGAGTAATCCCCAGCCTTTCTCTAGGCTCAGGCTACTGCTGTGCCCAGCTAAGGGGCAGCCGCAATGACTCTGAGTTATACTCCCAACTGCATTGCCCAGGCCTACCAGTCAGTATTTATACCGTTACTTTTGGCATTTATAGTATCTCATATTGCAAATTCCAGCTATATTGTGAGCTGCCTCCCTGAGTTATCCAAGTAATCTCTCAAGGTACCAATAATTACTTTTTTAGTGTTCTCAATACACAATTATATAGGTTTGGGATGGTTTGTCCCAATTCCATTTTCCCCATAAGCCCTGTTATTTTTTGTACAGTTTTGCAGAATACAGGGGTTTTCAAGAATCCAAGTATTATGTTACAACCAAAACATCTGTACGTGTTACCTTCTGTAGGGAGACTTATTGGTATCAGACACTGAATTATATAAGCATTTGATTTCCTTTTCTTGAAGCAATTTTTGATAATTACTGATCAGTCCAAATGTCCAACCCACTTGTCATATTTCTCATGGGAAATTATAAACTTGCATTTTTATTACGTGTGTCGATCTCTTGTGAATTTGGTTAACATATATCAGCAAACAACAGTTTAGTCAAGTCTCAGCACCAATAAGATAGAGTTTCTTGGTTTAAAAAACTGAAGATCAGATTGTGACCTCCGAGGAACTAATAGAGATTAACAGCATCCTGTACGGTCTTGACTCAGCAGCCATCTAGCCTCATCCAAGATTGATCCGCCTTTTTATTTTGTTGTACAATCTTTTAAAATGTCTAACTTCTGTACTGCAACAAAAGAGAGACTGATCTTGAGTCAAACACCCAACTCTGAATAAATCAGTTAACTTCTCTCTAAGCCTAAATTGCCTCATGAAGAAATGATAAGATTTATGTACCCACTGCACGACGTTGCTGTAACTGTTTCATAAACCTAGGGCAGTGCTTGGGATAGAGAAGTGCTTGATAAAGTATACCCATTATTATTATAATTCATGCTGAGCAACTTATCCCATTCCTGCGAGTCCTGCCCCACCATTATGCCTCCAAATTCGACACAGTTTTAAAAAGTAAAATGAGAAAAAGGGGAGGGAAGGAAAAATACACTGGGAATTTAAAAGGATGTGGTTTTGAGGTCTGAGACCTACCTAGCTCAGGTTTATGTCTAACCTCTAGCATACCTAACAGTAAAAATACATATATATTTCTGTAGTAATGCTGAAAAGAAAAGCAATATAAATACTATGTCTATAAACCTCAGATAAATGGAGTTCTTAAGGAGTCCACAGTAGCTCCTGGGCTATCTTATTGGTAGAAAGCTACATAAGTCAATTAAAAGACTATGCATGCTCTGCTCAAGATTTTTAAAAAATCACTTTTACTCAAGAATGCAGTCTCACATGCATACATTTTAGCCAGGAATTCTTCTTATGTCTTCTTCAAATGCAATCTTCATTGCCTGCTCAGAGAGAGTAAATATGGACACATTCTAAAATTATAATAAAAAGTTTATATGTCTTGAAGAAAATTTAGGAAGCATCTAATATTTATGCTCTTCTAACCCCCAAATCTATAATGTAGCATTGTAAAGATGACTCTGAATTAGTAAAATAATCTTACTTTAACACAAATAAATTGTCTGAGTTTGGAAAACCATTAGACCTGTCTGAGTTTATTCTCTCCAAGTAAAATGGGACTAGTAACGTCAGTCATACCCACCAGTTCATGGTCTAGTAAAAAACTACTAAGAAAAATTTAATCCATAAATGAAAAAGTATATCACTGTACTAAAACTGTAATGATTTTTAAATGTGAAATTCAATTAAAAAAAAACAACCCATGCTAATAAAAACAGTAGATACAATTAACATGTAATTCAAATTGTCTACACACTAAATAAAGCATAAAATCCGTTTTTCTCAACATACTTTTAAACGTTTCCATGTTTCAGGGGAATCAGGTTGGCTACTGCAGGCTCAAAAATTAGAGGCAGAACAGGTCATCTAAACCATTCGCCCACAAACGCCATCTCCTGAACACAAGCACCTCTAAAGTTCATGCATTTAGCCACATAAATCACTGCTTAATTCCATGATTGCCGTGTCTCTTCCTGCTGTGCACTCACATTTTGTTCTATTTGTCCGTTAAATGCAAGCATTATGTTACTATCTTTCCTCTCCCTTGGGATATTTTCTGAATTAAATACACTTAAGAAGAAAGTGTTGTCTTAAGTTTCTCTAATTTCCATTCTCACTTCCTTACCATTCCTTGATATATGATGCTTGGAACTGGTGATTTGTCAATTTTAATTGTCTCCAGCCTTTTAAAAACCCACAATGTAATCCTTTCACTCTCTAATTATTCAGCTTGTTCCCAGAGAGAGTTCATTTCTGTAACATCTAGTTTTTATAATTTTCTTAAATTTCAAAGGGAAAAAGAGAAAGAACATGTAACTTTAGTATTAGCCGTCATTTCCGTAGCCTGTCTTTGGCACAAGAGCTAGGCTTACATGTTATTATCTCAGTCACGTTTGGCAATTAAATTAGCAACGATTCGATTTTTAGATTATGCTTTAATAGAAGATTGGGTTGGATTTTTAAATTTCGAATCTATTAATTCCTCTGTGGGGTCTCCTGTGAAGGTGAAGATGATTGTCATTTGTATTCAGTTTGCTGTGTACCTTTCGTTCTGTCCCTTTGGTGTTTCTTAATCTACTGGCCTTCTGATCATTGTCTCTCTGATGAAGTGCATCCATCATATGAGCATTCAGTCTAAGTGTTCAAACATCTTTTACTTTTCAGCAATCAAAACACCAAGTAAGAGGCTTTACTTACTACAGTTTGAGTAGAAACTCCAAGTCTGAAACAACGGCTCTATTAAGTCTGTATCTCGCTGTATCAAGTCTGAAACAACAGCTCATCAAGCAGTAATCAGTTCTGGATCCATCCTTTGAATGCACAGCTACATATTTTATATTATCAGGAGTACACGGGTTACCCACTGCAAATCATGTGCTATGATTATAAGCCTCCCAAAGCACCACATGGGCATTTTTTACTGGATACAATCTGACTGCCTAAAACCACAAAATATTTACAAAGACATAAATGCAGGCATGAAAGGAAATAACTGAGTCTAGAAGTTAATCAATCTAATTTTCTTATGATGAGAGAACTGGCCGAATTACAAAATGGAAGGTTATGGGAAGGAGTAAAATTGATGAGCACTGCTTTGAAAGGTTCCTCTTCCCAGCAATTTGAGAGGCAGGAAAAGCATCACTCACCTGACCATAATCCTCCCAAAAGGACCATTTTCTGGTCCTCGGGTACGCTGTAAGTTTAATGCCTCCAAGAAGGTACTCATTCTGTTCGCTCTGTTAAGAATGATGTTATCCAATGTCCTATGAAGACGCAGCTAAAATTTCTCAATTTCTGTTACAGTTTCTAATCATTATACTTCAGACTTATTTACCCAGCAGAATTATTTGCTTCCTTCTATATGGCCTCATGTCATTTGGTTTATACCTCTAGTGTGACATTTATGGTATGGCTAAACAACTACTTGTATATTTTGTGTATATATACCTCTCTCTCTGAATGAGTTCTTTAAAAGATGGAATTATTTTAGTCATCTTTGTACCCCCAATACTGGTAAAGTTTCATAAATTATCAATATCAACCATTTATTAATAAATTAATTCAAATGCCACAGTGCTATTTTTAATTAGCTAGCTAGCTAATTTGTTATATTTACGAATCCTACTCTGAGCTCTAAATCATCATTTACAACAGCTACTTGACATCTCCTTGTAGATGTGTCAAAAGTACCCAAAATGTAGTATGTCCAAAAATAAGTTCAAGTACTTCTAGTCCCTAACATGGATTTGGCCTAATACCTTCTTTCTACCCACTTAATGTCACCATCCATCCAGTGGTGCAAGCCACCCATTCACACTCCTTTTGATTTTGCCTGCTAAATATCTTTGAGATTTTCAAGTTTTTGCCACTTCAACCACCCCACTTTAACCTTAAACTCCAGAACCACCAATGGATTTAAGAGAGGTGAGCTAAAGGCAATAATTAAAAAGCGAGTAAAATATGAATACATTTGAAAGGTTTTTGATGATGAAAAATAAAGTTTTTAAAGAACAAGATGTAATTACAGAATCCTCATCCTTTAGGATTAATCTATAAAGATATGACACTGGCATCCTAAAGTGTGTCCCTCATGACAGCTCCTCCCAAAGAATGTCTTTAGAAGGACAGCTGTGCAGTTGGCTTTATTTGACCTACCAACAAACACTGAGCACCAGCTGCAGAATGGACTGCTGCTTAGAGGGAGAGAGATTCCTATATGCTTCGTGGCAGGGGAGGTTTTGTGGAATGAGAAGAAAGGTTGAGGCTTATGAATTCTTGAGTGTTTCTCTAATGAGTCTTCTTTGATATTATCGAATTATCTTACCCGCAGTTTAAACTGTAGTCACATTTTCCTTTGTTAGCCAGAGGTCCCAGGATGGATAATCTCTGTTTTATAAGGCACTCATGATCCAATGGGGAAGAGAAAGGTATAAAGCATTTGCTATAATACAACATGACAGGATTATGTTTGGGCAATGGCTTAAGATAGTCAAAGACCAAAAAGATGCAAAACACTGCCTTCTCTCTCCCCTCCATTTTTTAATAAAGTATATAGATTATGTGTAAGGAAATCTAAGTGCATTTACAAGCCCTTTTTACTAAATGACCAAAACAGACATCTGAATAATTACAAAAGGCCATTCGAAATATCAGGGCCTTCCACTGACTGTGTTTGTGATTGCGTTGGATTGAGAGATGTAAGATGTAAGAAAGAATCACGAAGTAAAATTAACAGAATTTGGTGACTGGTATGAGAAATATAAAAGCTTAATAACTCTGTGATCTGTAGCTTGATGGTTGATGGTGATGCCCTTTACTGAGATAAAGAATATAAGTATCAGATTAAAACTATGGAAGTGGTGATAATGGGAAATCATGAAAGTTCAATTCGGTATCTGCAGTCTTGAGGAAACTGAAATATATCAAGAAGCAATCTGACGTGAATATATAAAGAGTTCAAGACTAAAGACATAGATTTGAGAGACATCAATACATTGAACATAGCTGACAGAACTGGGAAAATGAGATTATCCTGACCAAGTAAATTTACAAGTGAAATATAAAGAACCAAACCTGTGTAACTCCAAGAAACCGCCCCCAGCAAGGGGAAAGGAGCACTAATGGTCAGAGACCCAGGGAAAAATTCAGAAGGGAGACTTGGCTTAGAAACCAAGAGTGAAAAAAATTTTAACAAGTAGGGGATGAGCAATAGCAGTAAAAAACTGTACATTAGAAGTCAAGTAGTGCTGAAGACAAGTTATGATAGTAATCATGAGTTTGTTAGACAAAGTTTTCAAAGAGCAACAGAGGCCGGTTAAATAAAAAACAGATGTTTAGTAGGTGTGACAATTCAACAGAATCTTACTTGCACAAGGAGTAAGAAATACAGTGTCATAACCTGAGTAAGAAATAGCCCAGAGCAATGATGTTTTGGACGAGAGATTATTTTTTATAAATTGGATTAATCCCCATTTCCCAATTCCAGAATAGCTGAGGTGGCATTATGATGATATTCAGCAAACCTAGGGATGCATAAATCCTGCCTGGATCCAACCACTTCTTTTCTCTTTTGAATCCACGATGTAGATACCGCAGCAGTAAAACAATTTAACATTTTTCTTATAAACTAAGATCTTAATCTTAGAATTTGGATTTTAGCATGCCAAAATGAACCATATGGAGAACTTACGTTATATAATATTTGGTCTACTGAAACAGTCTTGTAATGAAGCAGGCTGTATGGTTGGCTCAGCTTTCCTTACCTCTCCCCCACCTCCAGAATTCAAACTGAGTTTGGTATGCAGAAAGATCCCATGTCCCCACAACACAGTGTATTCTGATCCAAAACATAACTAGGAGAGGGCAATTTCCATTAAAGAATAACCCTGAAAATAGTCATACTTAGCTGTCTGAGATATATCTAACGATGCCACTTATTAGCATAAAATGTTTAAATTTTGTCTAATCTAGACCATCATTTCTCCTTTAGGATGAAATAAAAGAAGGTGGGCTTCTCCTCATTGAGAAGTCAATTATTATCGCCTATGAAACCTTAGAAATCATATTATTTGTCTTTCATTTAGTTTATCTTCATGTTAGGTGACACATCTAGTTTGAAATATCTAAAGTAGAGTTGTTGCTTTTAGGCAAAAGTCATTATTGACACTTGAGTAAGAACTCATCTTAAGAAAGCTATAAAAAGCATTAAGGCATGTTTTAAACCTAAATTAAAACATTTTAGGACACATGTTCTTTACAGGAAAGAAGCAGTATTTCATGTCTCTAGAAATGGAATGAAATTCACTTGGATTTTACAATAGTCTATGTACCCATTCACACTATTGGATTGTGCAAATTTGCTCATATTATTTCTAAAACAAAAAGTACATGTAGGAGAAACTGCACATTCCTACAACTAAATTTTAAGTGAGTCTTTTTATGATGAAAGGGAACAATTTATTTAATTTTGTAACACAAGATAGAAAAGCAATTTGCTTTTTGGCTATAATTCTATTCAAATGGGTAGGCAATTTGGTCAGTCTTAATTATAGAAGAAATGGTGGTATTAAAATAATTATAAATGGCTAACATAGAGGTCATTTTAAATTTATATTAGAATATATGTATTTAATGCTTATACTCAAATGTAACTGTATCTTAGGAATAAACCCCATTTTAAATAAAATATTAACACTATAATTCATGAAGATCAAAGGAAGAACTCAGAAATCTGAACAATTTCCACTACATTCTCATTGCTCAAATCAATCCTTTCTCACAGACTCTCCCCCAGGATCTAGATTCTGAGTTGGTTGTTTCCTGCTATATGTATCTGTATTTCTCACTCTTACTTACCTTTCTTACCCAGAAACTAATATAGGGCTAAATGTGTTGGACAATGGGTCACAGGGCCTGCTGGGCCCCAGCATTCTGTTCACAGATGTCTGTGAAGGTTAAAAATGTTAGGCTGAGGTTTTGCCCGGGGTTAGCCACTTTCTGGGCTGAACTGAGTATCTGATCTATAGATTGGATGAAAAAGCCTTGCCAGAGATGTTTTGACCGAATAGAATCAATTGAAATTGGATAAACCAAAAAGTCTTTTTTCCTCTAGAATTTAGACTAGAAATTACAAAGGAGTTTGACTAATTCACAGCAAGAAGAGGCAAAAAGGGACACACAGGGAGAAGTGCAGCTATCATGAAAGAACAATTGACTAGAGCAGGGATCTGAAATTTTTTCTGAAAAGGGCCAAATAGGAAAGATTTTAGGCTTTGCAAGATATATGGTTGGTATCCGTTTCCACTTGTCAGCTCTGCCATCTATCAAGAAAACAGGCATGAACAAATATGTAAACAAATGAATGGGCCATGTCCCAGTAAAAAAGCAGGTGATGTGCTGAATTTGGCCCACAATCCATCGTCTGCCAATCCCCGTTCTGGAGTACTGCTGTCCACTGGAAAGATAACGTGAGCCACATCTGTAATTACACATTTTCTAGCGGCCACGTTAAAAAAGTTAAAATAAACAGGTGAAATTCATTTTATTAATATATTTTACTTAACTTAATGTGTCCAAAATGCTATCATTTCAACATGTCAAGAATAAAAAGATTACCGAGAAATTTTACATTACAATCTGGAAGCCCAGATTGCATTTTCCATTTAATGCACCTCTTGATTTAGACTAGGCATTTCACTTAGAACAAAACCTTTCAGTTTAGAGTAGATAGGTTTCAAGTGCTGAATAGCCACCACTGATGAGTGGATATCGTGTTGACCATGTAGCTCCAGACCATGAAAGAGATTATGAGAGTAGCCAGTCTCTTGTGATGCCCAGAGTCCTTAAGATTTTTATTTGAAGCAATTTTCTAAAAACAGCTTGGGACGATCTTGTTACAGGCAGCCCAATGAGCCTAACCTAAAGTGTGAATAAATAAATGAATGATGAATGATAGAAAGAATGCTAACTGTTAAGTACATGGACCATCCCCTCCTATGTATTTTTACTCAGTTTAGTGTTTTCATTATTTTTTAGGCTGCAAATTTTTTGGAGAAAGGAGGATTTCTCCTGCATATATTTGTGGTTCAGTAGCTCTACTATGCTTTTTATTTCATTCTATAGAGATATTCAATAACTGTTTTTGAGTAAGCATTGAATTGGATAGTCATTATATTTATCATCTACTCACAAAAATGTGTTGCTTTAAATTATCGAGCCCTAATACAGAACTGTCTTAAGTACTAGGTAACTAAGACAAGAAAGATGAAGTAACTCAAGGATTCTGTACATTAGCTAAAATGTCAACAAGTCAGTCAAGGAGGAAGGACTCAGAGAGGCAGTCTTCCTTGAGCGGTCCTGTAAGCTGCACAAGTGTTTCTTAAGCAGATCAGCTGTTTATGGTAGTAAATGGCACGGCCAAGGTACTGTTTATAAACGATGCTTATAATCAAGAGAACCAGGGACAAAGTTAAAAAAAAAAAAATAGATAACTAAGAACTAGCTAAATATTGGGTATTTAAAATTTTCTTCAGTCATTTGAAGAAATTTAAATATCTACATATTTTAGTTTTATTTCAAAGAAACAATCCCAATCAATATCTCTCAATCTACAATTCTGCCTTCTCTAAAAAAATAGAGAAATGGAAAACTATTGTCCCCATAAAATTTAGATATCTTCTTCAGCAAAGAAAATCTTTTTACTATTTGGGGGGGAAAAAAAGTGGAGTTTGAATGATTTTGCTAACTCAAGCTCAAAAACCATGCCCTTATTTTAAGATTGGAATATCTCATAATTTACAATTCTGAATGAATCCTTTATATATGCAGAATATTTCAAAATCCGTCAAGAATAGAGCCTGTTTGCTAAAGAAACGGCACCTTTGAAGTCTTGAATCTGGCTGACCTTTCCTTTTGGCTTATTCAAGATAAATGGCTGCAGAGAATGAGTTGGGGGAAAAAAAAGAAGCTAAGAACCCCCAGAATTCTGAAGCACTTATAAACAGATCATTTCCTTTCATTGCAGGAACCCCTGCCAACGTCTGATCATTGTGATGATTAGTTCAAATTAATCCTAAGTGATTCATTAAGTCAGTCTCCAGTTTATTATGAGGTCTAAGCTGCACACACCTGGAATATAGAGATAGGACAGAAACCATTGTGTTTCATTTAACATAATACTCCACCAAAAAAAATGCAGATTCATAGCTCTATTTTCATTATGTATCCTGGTACATGAACAAAAAATCAGTGAAAAATAAGTTATAATTTCTCATAGAGCATTTGCAATTACTAATTCAAAATTTATTTACTTGTTTCTTTTGATCTTCCAAAATATATTTTTTTTGGTGGTTGTTATTTTCATCAGGTGAAAATGACTCTTAAGCAACTCAGAATGGAAAAATAAGATGGTAAAAAGCTATGCTAATCCAAGTATTTCTTAATGAGATCGTCATAGGAATATATAACCTATTTATCAAGACTTACTAAATGCTAAAATAATAGCCTACACTATCATTTAACCTAAAATAAAGCCCACAAGTTAGATTTTCTATCTTCCTGCTGGGCAAATAAAGAAACCGGAACATAGAGCTTTTATGTAACTTGCCCAAGTTGCAGTAAATAGAAAATCTGGATTCATTTACTTGTTCAATCAATAAATATTTATTGAGTTTCTTTTCTGAGCTTGACTCTGTTCTAAGGGATACAGCAACGAACAATCCAGACAAAGCCCTCATTCTTATAGAGGAAACTCTAGTAGATAGAGGTAGGCAATTTAAAAAAAAAAAAAAAAAAAGACAAATATTACGAATAGCAATAGACAGTGATAAGGGGAGAAATCCATCTGGATGAAGATAAAGGGTAAAGGGCTCAGAGGGTCTGGATTTTATACACTGAGGTCATGCCAGGCCTCTCTGTTGAAAGGACATTTGAGCAGCAACATGAAAAGCACAACAAAGTGCATATTCCAAGACCAAGAAAAACAAAGGGGTTTGATGGTGAATCTTGCTGATACGTTCGAGGAACATCGCAAAGACCAAGGAAGATCACTGGTCAAGTCACAAAGGGTCTTAAATATAGTAAGCAGAGCTCAGACTGAATTCCCTGTATGACTGCAGTCATCAAGGGCTTTTAACAGAGAAGTGACTTAATCTAAACTGTTATTCTAAAGAGATTATTCTTTAGAGCAATCGGAGGGGGTCATTTCATAAATTATATAAATGTTTAGCCATTGTACTGTCTACCTAAAACTAATCTAAAATAACGATAAAAAGATTATTCTTTCTGGTTTGTAGAGAAAAGAGTATGATGGGGGATGTAGGGGTCAAAAAATATAAATGCGTGTTAATACAGATCTGTCTAGAGGGATAGCAGTCAAAGTTTGAGAAGGGTTCTGATTTTTAAAATATTTTGAAAGTAGAGGCAATATTGTAACTAAAAATATTTAATTAATTGAGTTAAGGATTGGCACTTATAATCTTTATAACTTTGCCTTTCAAATTATAGTGACTCTAAAAATATAGATTGGATGAATCAAATAATTTCAAAAGGAAATTTTATTATTTATTCACTTACTTACCTTCTCAATTGTTTATTTAAAAGTATGGCACCAAACGAAGTCCTAGTATAACTGACTTGCTTAACATCTTTGCAAACTGTTTCTGTTATGCAAGTTATGTCCCTTTGTCTCTAAGATTTTCAGAAAAAAATGTACACCTTCCTAGACAGGAAGATTCACCAGATTCACCAAATTTCCTCTTTGTAACACACATTTATTTCAAGAAGGAGTCACACGTCCTCTCATCATCATCATCGTCGTCACCCCTTTCCTTACCCTCTTCCTCCTCCCCTCCCCATCCTCTTCCTCTGGAAGACAGCTGGATGCTCAAAATAACAATACAAAAGTGACTGACTTGTATACACTGGAAAACAAAAACCTTGGTGACTGAGAACAATGAATATGAATGCGGATTGCCTAAATTCAAATCAAAGCCCTTATTACTTTGGGACCATGGACAAGCTACCTAACTTTTCTGGCCAAGGTTTATCATCTGTAAAATGGAGATAATTTAGTAGTATTTATCTCAAAGGATTGCTGTGAGAATTAAATAACAATATATTAACATAAAAGCTGGGGTGATTTTAGTCTTCATTCCGTTCCCTGTCTCTCTGGGATCATTATCTTTTGTTGCCTGGTGTCTAACATTTTTTAAATTATTGTTTCATATATTTTGTCCAATTTTAAAACATCAGAAAAAAGAGTAAATATATTCCGTGAGTCTTCAAATTGATCAGAAACAAGTTACCCTGTATGCTCTTATGGTTCACTGCTATGTGTCTACGAGATCCTATATTACAACCAGACTTGCATTATTGTGTGTAAATGTACCTTTTCATTATGAGCACTAATTCAGATAAAGGTGTAATATTAGGGAATCTATCACCTACGTGAGCTTAGGCAAGTAAACTTACTTCTATGAATCTCTATTTTTTTCATTGTAAACTTAAGACAACCATATGTATTAATATATACAATATATAATAATAACATATTAAGATAACCACTCTAATGGTGAAGTGAGTTTTAAATTTGATAATGCACACATGTACTTTGCATGATACTGGAAAACAGCAATCAATGATCATATATTTTAATACATGATTATCAACAGCATATGCCCCAGGTACTATTACTGGTAGGTCAGGTGTCTCAGAATGAGGAATGGAGGAAGATGAACAGATGCACATGTAGAATCAAAATAAGAAGAGTTAGATTCTCCCATGACTAGGTTAAAATTTTTTGTTTTGTTTTGTTTTGTTTTTTCAGTGCGTCAACCTCCTTCTTTAAACAATGTTTGAGCAGGCACTACCTAAAATTTTCTCTGATTCTTTCCTTTACTTCTCTGGCCAACCTCCATCACATACTCCTTTCAATTTCTGTATCTTTCTTTAGATTATTAAAACAGTAAAGTTATAGGCAATCCTTACAGAATTAAGAGCCTTTATGTATAAATTTCTCTGTGTATGTTCTGATTCATATTAAGTGGATATTAATGTTTCATTCTCACAGCTTATTTTTTAAGCATTGATAACAATTAAATATAATTCATGTGCAACAATGAAACATAATACAGAAGTAATCATAGATTCTTTAAAGACATTGACACATCAGAAATTTAGCCACTCTATTATTATCAAGAACTACAGGAACATAACTTTCAATGAAATATTGTGTTGGGGTTTTTACCAACAAATTATTTGGCAATGTTGTAAGAAGCAAAACTTGTATATTAATCAGAAGCTTAAAGTAGTAACATGATGCAAATAAATTTTATTTCTAGAGTTTTATGAATTTAGCCATATATGGCATTATTAAATATATCAATATACAATAGCGGTGATTCATCTTTGTAGATACCTATGCAAATACATGCTGAAGGGTATTATGAGCAGTGGACTTCACACACACACACACGCACACACACACAATATACACACACATATATATATATATATATATATACGCACATATATATAACAGATATACAGTAGATTTACAAATAGGGATACACACATCTATATATTTTAACTTAAGAAAATATTGTAACTAAGACATAATGTTTGCAAATTAAGTGAGAATAATAGAAAACAGTATGTCTACAACAGCATCTTTCTGGTTCAGATCTGTTCAATGTTTTGAAAACTACAAGAGAATTATCATGTTGCTCTCTAAATCAGGGTCACTTCTTATGCTGAGTCTGTATATTTCCTGAGGACTAAGGTGATACCTGAAGCCCACTGCTCTACCTCAATTAACATTTGTATGTTATGTTTCAGTGTCAGTCAGTATTAAACCACAGAAGCAGAACCAATAGGAGGTATATAAAAGAATTATTGCAAAGAATTGCCTTACATAATCATGGGGCAAGTTCAAAATCTGTAGGACAGGCTGTCAGGAAGGGCAGGTTGAAACTCACAGCACAAGCTGAAGCTGCTATCCACAGGTGGGATTTCTTCTTTCAGGTAAGTCTCGGCTCTACTTTTGAGGAAGGTTTTTCACACTGATTGATTCAGGCCCACTGGATTATCTGGGATAACCTCCCTTACCTAGAGTCAGTGATTATGAATTATAGTCACATCTACAGAATACCTTCACAGCAACACCTAGATTCATGTCCGATTGAATAACGGGACTGTAGCCAAGCTGAGTCGACACATCCAAAGACCATCACAATGCATGGGACTAGAAAGCTGAGAGTTTTGCCAGTCCTTTCTGTTTCTGAGCTCAGACATCCACATATTACATCCATCCTGAGGTGCTATATGAGTCAGAGTTGTAAATAGTTTGCAGCACTCACTGTTATTAACCAAAGAAAAAATTATGTCTAATTGCTAAGACTAAAGGTCATTCTTGATTTTTTTCCCCCCTCTGTTTTTCCAAGAACAAAGCATGAATGGAAGTGTGGCTTCTTCCAATGCAGTGCTATTATTCAAAGATCACTCTCCAGTAATTTATTCATTAACTGTGGGAGGAAAATAATTTGAGCCCTCATATTGTACCACACGCATCAAAGAACAGTTCACCCTATGGCCACTGATTATGACAGGCAATTGTCTAGTAGTAATTGGAAAAACTGTACCAGGTCCATAAAATAATGGAACTGTAAAGGACTGTTCCATATAGTGATCATGAGGATTACTGTTATAGAAACAGAGAAAGATGAAAAATGCGGCATAGGGATACAGAGACGGGAAACGAGAACCATACAGAAAACCCCTTGCCCCAGTGTGAATATACAAAATACATTAGGAGGAAACAATAATATCTCCCTGGAACTCAAGATCCGAGACTTCAATGCCTTGATTTAATCAAAATGTAGAGTAGGGTGCACAGGTAGAAAATGGTTTAAATCTTTCTTGCAGTTTTGTTTTGCTTTTTCACATAAACTCTCCACTTATTAAACCTAATTGTTATAGCACCTCAATCTGTCACTAACCCTTACCCTGCGTTTGTTATCCTGGGGTTTTTAGATATTTAAGGTATACCTGAATATGTTTCAAATGTGTTTGTGAAAGAATACTCCAATTTCGTAATATGAGTGTCTGTGTAGTTTTCTAGGGAGAGGGTTTACTATTTTCTTTAGCTTCCCAAAAATTCTATTACCCTACAATGACTAAGACAAACTTGGGGCATAAGCCCATTCTCATAGCTAGGCAGTTGTAATTGGATTCCGAATACTTAAATTCAAAATCCCAGTGATCTAGGGTGTGATTTCATCTCTCCTAAATTTCATTTTCTCACCTATGAAATCAGAATGAAAACATTTTCTTGAAAGGGCAGGGAGTAGAGCTTGAGTCTTCTACTCTGAGAGCTCTTTCTAAGAGCCTGGAAATATTACAGAAGAAGAAACTGATACAAATGCCCTACTTTGTTTGAATCAAAGCTGTGCTTCAGTTTTAGCAAATGCTAGTTATGTTTTAACTCAGGAATTTCTTTATCCCTTAGTAGACTATAATTTCTAATGTTTTAACGTAGGTATTCCTTTACCCCTTAGTAGATTATAATTACTGAAATATAGTATGTTTTTAAAGTTTTTTAAATGTCCCTAGTATTTTAATTTTTCATTGTTTCTGGATTTTTCCTTCCTTTTGTAATCTTGTAGGGGAGGAAAAGTATCGTTTACCTCTACTCTTTTAAGTTCTAGGCTGGGACCCCTTCTAACAAAAGATAGATTAACAAGAGAAAGTCATCTAAATGTATTTAATTTGTATACACTGGAAAACAGGAAGTTTCATAAGACACAGGAAGTTTCATAAGGAAATAAAGCCCCAAAGAAACAGTTAAACCTGAGCATTTAATGCTAGGTTAAGTGAACAGTAGAGTCATGGGGAAATGTGACAGAACAAAGAATATGAGCTAAGAGTAGTAAATTGGAGAAACTTAGCAAGACCTGTTCTTTCAGATTTCTCTCTTTGTCCCTTCATCTTTGGAGATAAGGATGATCCTTTCCTGCGGGGACATAGAGGGAGTGCCTTTCACAGGAGGGTTTTTTGACCTCTTCATATGAAGGTCAGAAAGTCCTTCCTGTACATGCCATTTCTCAAATTTCTTCAACTTAAAATATTCAATATGTCAAGATGCCATATTTTGGAGTACAGTGTCCTGAACCCCATCAACTTATTGATTAGGTAACAGCATAATTAAGTGGGGTAACAAAGATAACTTAAGGTCACAATGGCCTTACCAACCTCATTCGTGGACATGAATGAAATAATTCTTACAAATTTGCTGACTCTAATGTAACTATGATCTTTCAGCTCTACCTTTAAAATTCTCTCCCAGGTGGCATGTTTCCAAGAGACTTCAGTGAGAGTCAGTGATTCCATCGGGACAACCAACTGCCCCATCCCTCCCTAATGAGCCACAGCCTGGGCCACCATTTGCCACTGCCATGCTACTGCTCTGCACTCACTCTACCATGCCGCTATGGATTGGGCTCAGATGTACGCAGTAACTCTGCCCTCACTGTGGCTGACCTCCACCGCAGAGGCGGATTCCTGTCACACCCATGGCATCTGGGCTTTCAACCTGCTGGTGTCTTAGCCTTGCCTTTACAATTTTCTGTGAGGTGAAAGGGGAAACAGCACACTTCTTTCTATTACGATGGTCCCACAGAAGGGCTCCTTGGGCTCCACGGTGCTGAAAAATTTTACGAGTCAACTCTTTGAGTTTTACCTACTGCCTGTTGTTTCCTAGGGTACAAATGTGTCCATTGGCACAGATTCAGAACACACCCTGTGTTGTAACCACCACTTCTGACTGACAGTTTCCTAGACTTGGACAGCCAGATAGATATATTTAGTTAGCTATAAAATAGATTAGGTATGGTTATGGCTATAACTATGTGGATGTAGATGTAGGTACGGATGTGGGTGTGGATGTGGATGTGGGCGTAGACATAGCCGTAGAAGCAGACACAGACTTACACATTTCTGGGTCCTTACTGATATTTTAGAAATGTCAAGTGATATGTACCACTAAACATTTCTGCATTTGCCTCCAATTTAACTGAGACTTGCTGTCACACAAAAATGATAGATAGATGATGGTCAGAGACATAGAGATATAGATAGAGATTGAGGCAGACAGAGACAGAGATAGAGGTAGCAAGATATAGATAGAGTCGGAGATATAGATATAGCTATAGACCTAGACAGACAAAAAAATTTTTTTTAAATCAAAATAGGTTTTTCAAAGCCCACAAAGAGGAGAATGTGAGAAGGACCTGAGTGCAGAGCTAAAAAAATAATGTTCTCCAATATGACTTATCCACATACTATGGATCCTGAGAATAGTCCAGCTCTATTGTAGTTCTAAAAAATGAGTAAAACCTAAGAAACAAAAGCAAATCCCAAAGTTCCACTTTTTGTTGTTCATCTGGTGTTTTATTGGCCCGGGTTTCACTGTTCTGTATTAGTGGCTAGAAATACCTTTCTATAACTTCTTGGGTCAGAACATTAGGGAGCATACGTGCATTTGCCTACTACGAATACACTCAGAGTCCTGCTATCCTCCTTTGGTCCCATATAAATTCCCACAGCCATGTGTCTATGCTTATGAAGTTTAAAGCAAATTGAGATGGACATGTAAAGCAGATTATATACTTTTCACTGATTCAGTTGCCTGATTCTTACAATCTTACCATAATTTTTATAAATTGTGGATTAATGCTCTTTTTATGACCAATTTAAGAATTAGATGAAAATATATAATAGAAAAAGACAATCACTATATGGATAGAGGCCAGGATAACACTTGGTTATTATAAAGTTTGACGACACAAAATATCCTAAAAGTAATTTAAGTGCCACCTACCACCAAAACAAAACAAAACAACAGCAAAAACAAGACTTCTATTATAACCATGCTTGAAACCTTCCACCACTGGGACCTTCCTTTTCTCTTTTTTTTTTTTTAAATAGTTTACTTTTTCAAGAGCAATTTTAGGTTTATAATAAAATTGAAAGGAAAGCACATAAATTTCCCATATCCTCTTGCCCCTACACATGCATAGCCCTCCCCATTATCAAAATCACTCCTCAGAGTGGTACATTTTTTACCCAGGTTGAACCTACATTGCCACATCATAATCACCAAAGTTCATAGTTCATCTTGGAGTTCACTCTCGTACAGTCTATAAGTTTGCACAAATGTATGACACGTATCCATCATTATAAAAATACACAGAGTATTTTCACTGACTTAAAACTCTCTGTATGCCACCTATTTATCTTTCCCCCACCCCAAACTCTGGCACCTACTGATCTCTTTACTGTCTCCGTGCTTTCGCCCATCTTTTCTTAACAGTCTACTTGATATAAATATCTTTGCAATGGTCTCAAGTCTGTCTCTCTTTAATTCTGTCTTCTGAAGCAACACACACTAAGTCCACTCCTTCATCCATATGATAGCCTTTCAAATATTGGAAGACAGATATCCCGTGCCTCCTGAGTTTTATCTTCTCCCTCACCTGTTTCGAACAGCCTTATCAGTATCATCACCTTCACGAAGATACATCAAATTTGTCAGTAAGATTTGTAAAGTATATAATTTAGATTTACATCTACAACTGTGAGTCTTAGAGAGCACAGACTACGTATAACCATCTTTGCAGGCCCAACGTGTCTGACCACTAATGAGCAATGAGCTCACTTGTTGGATGAACAAATAAATGAAAGAAACTACTTTCAAACTATCCTTCTAATATAAATTATCTTTAACCATTTACTTCCTTATATGATTTCTTCATCCAATTTTAATGTCCAAAGAAGACTATAATCAAATAAACAAACAAGAAAGTAAATTAGTTCCTTGGGAATAAAAATTCTAAGAGGTTTAGTATATAAGCTGCAGTCTTTCTCTTTATCTGGCTATAGAACTGGATGGTGTTTGTGCCAGCCTGGAACTGTTTACTACCCAAAGAAGGTTTTGTGTTTTGTGTTTTTGTTTTTTTAATGCATTGCAGGGGTTTTACAAAATGAGGCGTACCATGGCATTACAATTTATAAGAAATACTAACATTAGGACCACAGAACAAAACAAGGACAGAAAGAACCACCCCCTCTCTTGGGTACTAGTCCCGCAAAAAGGATTCCAGGTGGGTGGGAAGTTTACCCTAGGTGGAGGAGACAAGGCATCTGGGACTTATCTGGACAATATGTGGATTCTCAGCATGGGAGGATGAGTTGGGTAAGTACTTGATAGACACACTCCAATTCTCTCTAGCCTCAGGGGAACTTGTTACAAATACCTCGAGAGAGACGGCTCTAAGAAATTGAGAGAGTGGGCCTAATAAGAGTTTCCTCTAATATATTCCGGGAAGCAATATAAGAAACCGAGTGAATGGGAAAACTCAGCAGGGACCCCAATAAGCTGTAACACAAGTGGTACAAAGGTTTTCTCTCTCTTGAGCAAAAGCAGCATGCACTGTGATGTGCATAACACTAAGGAACTTTGTGCCGATGATCTTGATGGGGCTAGCAACAGTCAAGTCACTACTTACTGGCCAGGTGAAGGTTAAGTCACAAAGCGGGCCACCAGGAAATAGAACAAAGATAACCAAAATGAAAGTAGGTGTGTGAAATAAGTGTGTGAAAATAAGCGTAGGAAATTATAAATATGAAGTCCAGAATCAGATTTACTAAGTTCAAATCATCTACTAGTTACTAACTAGGTAACACTGGATAAGATCTTAACCTCTGCTCTTCATCTTCTTTATGTGTAAATTGAGATTATAATGGCACCTATATCATTGTTTTGCTATAAGTACTACATAAATTTATTTAAAGTGTCTGCATACAGTAGGCACTCAATAAACCTATTACCTATTATTAATACTATTATCCTAATGTAAAAACAACCCAAATCTTCCATCGTAGGGACTAAGTTGAGTAAAAATGATAAAACAATTCATTGTAATAATAGGCAGCCATTGAAATTATACATGTAATAGAAAATGAGGAAATGTGTATCCATCTATCTATCCATCCATCCATCCATCCACCCATCCATCTATTCACCCATTTTTTATATTTGAATAGCTGTTATACAACAAATATTGTTTAAAAATCTCCATCATAGCTTTCCGCAAATAAAAGAAACCTGGATTTTTTTCTCCAACTCTCCCACTTTCCTAGACTAGTGAATGATTTAGTACAGAATGAAAGTAGAACGAAGAGGAAGATATATTTCTCCATACAGAAAAATGACAAATATTTGGGGGTTGTCACCTGAATCCAAGTAACATGAGAGACAAGTTTGAGAAACTAGGAGTATGAGACCATGGTCTAGACAGTGAGGCCCAATAAGATACTAGCTGATACCAAAGGAAGAATATGAAAAACAAGAAATTCCCCTAGGAGAGTATATGGTTGATGAGAGTTTAGATACTAATAGCTAATTTTCTAATATTCAGTTTTATTTCTTGTTTTGTGTTTTGTGGAGTGCATACTCCACAACCTTCATCCCAGCCTCTAATCGACACTTAATCAGAATGCATCTAATTTAAACATGATTCTAGGAGGTTCTTACATATAGGAAAGTTTGGAAACCACTGTAACTAATAAATATGGAATTTCCACAAAAGAAAAATTAAATATCATTTGTTCTTTTTTTTAAAGTTTTATAAGAAAGAAAATTACTCTCTGATCTTTTCATATATGTAAAATAATCCATGCCGAGCAGATTTTGCCATGAGATTCCCCAAGTACTTTAATACATTCATGCCCTGTGAAAAACAACTGTTCCATTATTGTAGGTTGCCCTTAGTTGACCATGTGAGAACAAGAAGATGAGCTTGTCCCCGGGTGACAGGCTGCCCTGTTGCTTTCTGGCAAAGATAAATTGCCATAATTATTTCGAATTTGTTTATCTCGCTGCACACAAAGCTATAGAAAGTTTCTTGTGCCTGCTTTCCTGAGACAGGCGGAACTCCAGTAACCCCAGTGGACTGCCAATTATTACTACGAGATGCTACTGATGAGCTCCCCACGAGCTATATTAGGGGCACAAGTAACAACACCTGTGGATTCTGGCAAGTATAAGCAGCCTTTGATCTTTTTCCACTTCTCATTAAGACCCAGGAATCTGTTCAATGTGGCTACAAGCACCCTTATCTCACTTTCTCTGTGAACTCTGACTTTGGCTTTATTGTGTGTTATTTGTGACCGCTACTGCGTAATACATGGACCAGTGCTGCACTGACAGTGGAGGCAAGGGAGGGAGCCGGAGAGGAGGTGCTCGCTCTTCAAGGCTGTGTGAGAGCAGTGGGAAGGGCAGGAGGCGGCAGACACAGGAAGGCAGATGTCTCCCCAATCCGAGGGGTGATTTGCATAAAGGTCCTCAGCAATAGAAGGGGAATAACTTTTTGGGGGGAGGTAAGGAGGTGCTTATGCATCTTTAGAAGAGTCCAATGCCTTAGAATGGAATAAAAATGTGAGTTTGGTGAGGATCGTGACAAGTTTATCATTGAAATAGACAGTTGATATGGTTTGGAGATAAGACAAAAACTCTTTGAAAGTGTCCTGAGACAAGAAGGCCTCTTAAATATTTCCATATACTAGTTAAAAGCCTACTTGGCATGGCATTTATTTGAGTTTGTAAGATTCACCATTAATTATAAAAAGTAATCACAAACAACATATCATGTGTCTGAAATCATCTGAGATACTGCAATATAAATTACTATAAATGCTATTTTTTTTTTTTTAGATCTCTTTATTTTGGTAATCCCTTTCGAAGCTAACAGAGAAATGGTTGCCTCCTGTACAAATGTAGAAGCATTGGCTCCTGGATCATCCATTTACTAACTGTATATAGTCTTAGAACAATCATTCACATGTCTCGAGCTTTTATTTTCTCATTTGTAAATAAAGATCGTAATGGCAGCCTCCTCTAGGAAGGGTTTCTGGATAGCCCTTTTATGGAATCGACCATACTTAAAGTCCTACTATCACCTACAAGTCCTTCTTATAAGAGCACCCACCATACTTCCTGCCTCCCACCCACATTCTACATTGTACAGCTGCATAACCAGTGAACACTCAGTATACACTTTTGATTGAATAAATGAGAAAAATCTTGTGTAAAACACTTATGAGGTACATTCTATTACCACCATATTTACAGAACATGAAGTTGAAGCTACAAATAGTTAAGTAATCTGACTGGGATCCAGAATTAGATGGTGGAAAATACAGGATTTAAACCTCATTCTTATATCTTCTCATTCTACCACATGGACTTCAACAGGATGTAGTTTCCAGCCAGGAAGCTCACAGAGCATTTTATGCTTTGCCGATGGCCACTATTATATTCGTCCTTGCACTGTGAGGTGCCAGCACTTGCCTCATCCGTGAATTCAATTCAAGATTCCTTAAGGACAAGATCTCACATTTCTGATCTTTGTATTTGAATTCATAGTACCTAGTTTAATAAATATTTGTGGAATTGAGAAATTTAGCTTACTAAAGAGATTCCACCAATCCCTCTGGGTTGGTTTAACTAGGTCTCTATCTGTGATAAAAGAAAAGAATAAAAAATTTTCAGCAGAATTATTACACCTTTTTTTACATCAAATTCAGGGTCCCTTTCATTCTCTTACACCCATCATAAAATTTTATGTAGTTTCTGCACAAATACTACCTTTTTCCCTCCATGGTTTATATATTCCATTTTGTTCCATATTTTTGAAGAATTATGAGAAACTATGAAATAATTTTTCATAAATTTATCCTCTGCTGAAAGTCTTTTCAACAAGCAATCTATAAATACAAGTTTAGAACATGTAGAACAAACAAAATCAGAGAGCATTATTGGGATTATTTGTTTTTCAAAAGACATTTAAAAATTCTATTCTCTCCAACTTTCTGATATTTTTTTGGATATTCCTGATGAATTCAAATAAACTATTTATTTTGTGTGGCAGAAAAGAAAGTCTGAATTTTACTGTTATGACCCCTGCATGCAGTAGTTTAAATTTGATTTTATAGAGCCTTAAATGGCTTCCTAAGCTATTTCTAATTCATTTGAATTATCTGAATTGGAGGTCCATTAACTTTCATTAGGCTGTCTCAGGAGCTGACTGCTGACAAAATGCCAGACTTCTGGAGCCTGAGGGGTAGAGAGAAATGAGGGACTAACAGAGTGGAGAGACCAGAAATAAAGGTAAACCTCCACCAAGATCTGGGCCCAGGTACTCTTCTGCATTCAAATGAACAAGACTGCAATTCAACTAGTATTTTCGGCACCAAATCATCAAGATCCAAGAAAACTTAGTGGAATGCAAGGGATGGGTTTCCCAAGATGGCGCTATGTTTATACTATACTTTTGGAAGGGCTTAGCATGACTCTAAAGCTTCCTGATTCTGCTCATCCAAATGTAGCAAAGAAACGAAAAGATGATTACGCTGGGAGCATTCATGACATTTTACAGTGCCAGCATGATGGAGTATCTGCTTAGTTAAGAAGTTTTACCTGCACAGTTGCTGCCGCTAAGAATCCATCACTAATGAGTTCGGGCCCATATATCATAGCTAGAAAGCATGTGACAGGTTTGAGTACCATCCAAGTCCTGGCATTTCAGGACTGTACTCTAATTTCCATCAGAATTTCTCAGGGTGTACGTGATCTTTACAGAGAAGGGGCAGTTGGCAAGTGAAGACATAGGAACAATGAATTATAATTAAAATGTAAAACAAAACAACAATGAAAGCAATCGTGTTTAGATCCAGACCTATCTGAATTAGAGTCTCAGGTCAGCCATCTCCATCCAGGCCTTGTGTGAGTAAATTTAATATCACTAACCCTCAGCTTTACTATCTGAAAATGGATGAAGTATTACCCACTTTTAGGGGGTTTTTAGAAGTACTAAATTAGAAAATGAATATAGTGACAAGCACAGAATAGGTCCCCAGAACATATTTGCTGCTGCCTCTGTGATTGTAGTATATTTAAACAGTTACCCGTTATCTCACCCTTAGGATCCAGGAGAAAACGCCATGAATGGCCGTGAGTTCCAAAACTCAATGGATTTTCTAAAGTTTTCTCTGTAGAAAGTAGAAAAGTACTTATGAATTTAAGTAAGAGGAAACATACATCCTGTGCAAATATTACTGCACCAATTTGCCAGTAAAACAGTCTCTCAGAAAATGAAGACACAAATAGATAAAGAGAAGCTAGGATTTATTCTTCATTCTGTAGATCCTGCCAAATTCAATGTGTGTGGAGTCATGCACAATAAACCTCTATAATCCTGCAAAAAGAGTCATTCTAGCAAACATAATGAACGTGCCTTTTGTTTGTTTGTCTTTCCCTGCTGAATGTCTACATTTCCAAAGGTTTGCACCTGAAAGTATTTTTGAATATGTTTATTTCCGATGGCGATGGCCAACGACGTGTTATTCTAATCTAACAATGTAAACGTTCCCATATGAGCAAAGACTTCGTGTGGTCTCTAAAGACAGCCTCGAAATTAGTTGTGGCAGCTTCCTTTAATGTTCTTATTTATTCATTCAAGAAATATTTATTAAGTGCCTTCTATGAGGCAAGCGCTGTAAACATAATAGCGAACAACATAGAGACAGCCTGCCTTTTCGGAGTTTATACCTTTTCCTTCACATCTCACTCTCGTCTTATGTTGGCCTACTACTAATTCTTAATAACACCATTTGCTAATTACTGAAGACAATGATATTCTCATACAAAATTAAAAAGATATAGCATAGAATGGAAGCATCATCATCCTCTTCTCTACAAAATCATCACCTTTAATAGTCTGGTATGTATTTTTCCACTTTTTCTAATTTACCTCTCTATATATTTACATATCATTACTTTTTCAAAATGGCATATTATGCAATCTTTAATATTTAGCATAATGACTAAATCATAGTAATTACTAAATATATTTCCTTGTAATAAAATTTGCAGGCTCTGAATTAACTTTAAAACAAAGGGGTTGGGAACAAAACTTTAGGCTTTAAAAAAGTCAAATAGTCTTTGCAAAGTCATGAAAGGAAATTTTACATAATGCTGCCAGCTTTAACCTGATTATCCTCTTACCAGATGGCCGTTATTCCCCAAATCTTAAAAGATGGACTGACTTTATCAAACAGGGCTTCTTATAGAAAATTTTCAGTGATGTGATAAATCTTCCTCCATCTTGCCAAGAAGTGTTCAAATGGATTATTTTTCAAAGAAGGATTTTTTTAAAGCCATTCTAGATTAGTGGGAAGCTGATTTCTTTCTGTTTCATTCAAAAAAGTTTGAAAGACAAGTCAAAATCATTTTAGAAGAAAATGCCATTTTATATCAAACCATTTCAGGCAATTTTTACTTTTCTCACAATTCCTGTCTAGGCTTTTATAGCATAGGGTTATAGAAGACTGTCATTTTTAGTTCTATCTATTTTTACAAAAGCGAAAGTGGTTATATGTAAAAAATGAAAGCCCTCATTCCTTTAAAATAAGGCTAAATAATTTTTAAAATATTTCAAGCTAAGTGCAACTCTCAAATGCTTTCAATTCCAAGGAATACTGTGGCCTTCACTTATCAATAGGCAAAAGTGACTACAGTGTGTTGCCAATTCTCTTGTTATTGCTGTTGTCACTTTTCAGAAAATAATACTGGAATTAAAGGACTTCCTTTTAAAATGCAATAAGAACAGCAAACTTTCTTTTAATCCAAAGTTAGGAAACTTTGTTCAGTTTCTGTTTTTTATATTCTACCATATGTGAAATATAAACAGCTAGTTTTTAAATTCATCTTTATAGACTCATAAAGGCATCAAAAATGATCACAACTAATTCTCCTATTTGGATAAGTGAAGAAACTCAGGGAGGTGAGCAAGGGGTAGACTGACACCCTCAATGTGCCAATTACTCTATTAGGTGCTCTATTTCACCTTGTTTAAATTTGATAACCAACTGAAATCAAGGGCTTTAGGCCCAGTTTATGATCACTTGCCCAAAGTCACAAGGTGATTTAATTGCAACACTGAGACTTTTGCTAGAGAATTTTATCTTAATAACAGAACTCTTCCTGCTATACCAAACTGCCTTATATCACTGATTAATCAAAGGCTTCTATGACTATAAAGACAGTCTTAATAGAATCATACTGTCAAAGATAAGATTTAAGACCAGATACTACAAACATGATTTTGTCTGTGATATAGACTACCCTATTAGATATGGATTAGATATTATCTCTATTTTGGAACGACCTCTATTGCCATAGAGAGAAAGTTTATGACCAAACAGTTCAATGTGGTTGAACATATGGCTTAACTGGCTTAAGCCAAAAGCTAGAAAATCAAAATATTTTTATGGCACGGTTCAATTAGACCAACCTAAATCTTTATATATTGAACAATTTATTATGAGCAAGAGTATGGTATATTTATGATCCTATACTTTAAAATAATCATCCAGATTCAAACCCAGACTTTTGCTACTTCCTCATCTCAATTCTCTGCATCCTTGACACTTGGGTCAGTTATTATCCTAAAGAACGTAATTAAATATACTCACTATTTACTAAGCATCCACCATGGGCTAAGGAAAGTGCTAAGTCTGGACAGAACAACAAAGATTAAGATTTGTCAGTCCTCCAGGAGTTTACAGCCCAGGACAGAATATAGGCATACACATACAATTATAAAACTCTGCGACAAGGGGAGGGAGGGATGAATAGGCAGACTACAGAGGGTTGTTACAGCAGTGAAAATACTCTGATACTGTAATAGTGGATACATGTCATTATACATTTGTCCAAACCCATGAAATATATCATAATATAAACTATGGACTTTGGCTGATAATGTGTCAATATAGGTTCAGTTCATCAACTGTAACAAATGGACCACACTGATGGGGATGCTGACAGTGGGGAAACGTAAATATGTACTGGAAGAGGGAGTATGTGGGAAGTCTCTGTACCTTCCTCTCAATTTTGCTGTAAACCTAAAACTGCTCCAAAAAAAAGTCTTTAAAAAATAAAAACCAATGCTCTGTGATAAGTACTACAGTAGACCTAAGTACAACATATTATGGAATATGAAAATACATAAGAAGTTGCCTAATTTAGATGAGGAGAATATGGTACGGCTTCTTATACAAAGTCTTATTTATTTTTATACACTCCTACGTAATATTGATTAATGCTTGTCCATTTCCTATAAGGTAAATACAAATATTTAAGAAAAAATTAAAACAAACAGGCCTTTCACTGAGTATGTTCCATCCATCTAGCTTTATCTCCCACCATTCCCTCTCCTGCACCCTATAACCATATGAAGCTATTCAACTCTCCTTCACAAGCAGACCAGGTTCTTTAAAATCCCAGAACCAAGTTTACTCCTTATTTCCTCCCCCTGACTCAGCAGAAATGCATCTATCCATCCACTAAAACTGAAACGAATGTTTCTTGTTCTATTTCATATCTCTTCACTTCTTTCCATCCTAAGATCTTTATTCATTCCCCTGCGATCCCACAGCATTCTGAACATAGCCAGCCATGCTATAGTGCTTCTCTCATAACACAAATTAACTCCAAACTTCTGGACTATCTTATGCACCTGTGCATTCCCAGCTCCTGACCACGTTACTTGTCCTATGCCGGGAACTAAACACTCGTTAAACTTGGAATAACTGACTCCTATTCTTGAAGGGCTTTGATCTAATCAGAGACACTAATTTACAGAACTGTAGCACTGAAATAAATACAAGACTTTAAAATAAATCATCATGGGAATTAAATTTAGGGGCCCAAGAAGCAACCTTCTGAGTATGACTTGAAGGGTACAAGTAGAGCTACTTTACCCAATTTGCTGTGAATGACAGTGTTATACAGAACTGTCAGAATGACAAATTAGAGGTAATGAATAAAGCAAGTATATTTTGCAAGGATATACAGTATTGTATCACAGAAATGGGATCTGACACAATGCAGTTAAATTTCCAGATCCCAAACTTCAGTAATAATACACTGAACATCCACACACAGCTTAGATTCCTCTTAAGCTCCATGTCACTTTTGCTTTTGCTTCATCATTTCTTTGTTACTACAGGTTAGATGTTGAAATACTTGATTTCTTATTTGTAGAAAGAAAAGCCAAAATAATTATGAACTCCTCTTTGGTTTTCAGAGTAGGCTTTTGCTTCCCTTTCCACTGAAAAGTCAATGAAGGTACTTGATTTCCACAACTGTGCAAAGAGATCATATAAACATTTTGATAATGCAAAATTGATAATTTGTTTAAATTTTAAAAAGCCAGTTGACTTTCTAAGTTAAATATGTGCAATAAAACATTCTCATCCGATATTGTGTTTTGCCACTGCTATGTTTCTTAGATAGCAGAAATAACTTTCGGTTACAAACATTCGTTTACTGAACTGGAGACAATGTCCCGGCCTCAAAGGAACTGTTAATATTAAAGATACTAAGTGGGAAACTTTGATTCTCAGTAACTTAAACTCAACTATTATTTTTCAAATTTTCTATTATTACAGTTTTATCTTTAAGTGGAGGAAAAAACAAATTTGTAGGTTTTTAAAGCATTTATGAAAATGTTAATAGAGAAAATATTTTAGCATATAACAACCAGGTAACACAATCCTAACCTTATATTAAAGAAAAATCACTGTGATTATAGCTGCCTAAATACTATGCTTATATACATAAACTGAATTTAAAAACCAGAGAAACTATCAAAAGAATTATAAATAGAGAAGATCCAGATAATTAAGTAAAGAACATTTATAATCTTAGATCTTTTCGATAATTGACTCAATTTTTCTTTTTCTTTTTTGTGAATAACTAAAGAATACACACATTTCATTTGTTAGATTTAAATGGGACTTCTCCCCTCAAGCTTTGCTAACTAAATAAACTTTAAACAGGTTTTACCATGCTTCAATTACTTCACTCATAAAATGAGGCCAGGAATATATTTCAGACATCCCTATTTTCAGGTTGTTCAAAATTCAGAAATGCTAAAATTCCCCTGTAGAATTTAGTGCAAAAATACAAGTTAAAAATAAGTAATTAGATTGAGATTATAAATACACAGATATAAAAGGACATGGCCACAAGAGAATCTTAAAATATTTATAAATTCCACCAAATCTCCTTATATTATATTCAAAAGCAAATATTCAAAAGCAAAGGAATGGTCACACAGGAAGGAACATATCCTTGTGTAAATTTTAAAATTAGCATTCATTGGGGCAATCAGGTTAAAGTCAGTCATTCTACAGAAATATGACTAAGAAATAAAGGGCATTGTCTGCTGCATCAGACTACCTGGCATCCAGAAAATGCCTGGTCAGAATCCTCTGAGGTTCATGGTGAAGCCGTTGGGCCCTGTAGTCAGAGCACCTGGATAATATTCAGGCTTTATAACTTCACTAGTTTAGGCCAGTTACTTTCAGAGCTGCAATTTTACCATCTGTAAGTTGGAAGAAATTACAGCAACTATTTTAAAGGGTTTCTGTGAGGTCTAAAGGAGTTACTGAATGTTACCTTCTTGGAACAGTGCCTCCCAAGTCACAAGCATTACATATATTAGCTACTGTTATTATTTTATTTATAAATTATTCTTTACATTTGCACAGGTCTTGATTTAAAAGAATGGTTTACATATCCACAGGCACATTTGATATCTCTGACGGGAAAATATGCCAGGAAACAATCCATTTTTAGGGTGGGGTGCGGCTTTCACTACAGGAATTTTAGTACCTCTTACTCTATAGAAGACAAATACCCGAGATCCCTGACAGAAATTCATGGGGATAACTGGTTCTAAATAGCTCCAGGACTATCCATAGAAAGGATGGAGACACGAGAAGGCAAAGTCAAACAGAGGAATACCCTTATGAAGAAAAACCCTGACCTATCCACTTGAACCTCAACCAGCCCTGCTTAGCTAGAATCAAGAAGATACTGCTCTTAAAGGTAAACTCATCCCATTCTTCTTCAATCCTTATAATAAAAAGATCTTCCAAGAACTGTATGCATGTGTCTCAAAGTACAGACAAGAGTCAGATGAGTCTCTGTTTGACTCCTAAGTCTACTACATCATAAATTAAGAATTAACATTTATTAAGCACTTATTAGGACTCAAGCACTTTACATGTGTTATCTCATTTTACCCTAATGAAAACTATATAAACCAGATATAATTATTAGCAGTAAGATAAAGTAATGAGGCATGGAGACATTAGGTAACTTCCCCCAGGAACACACCTGGTAGGAAGTGGAGCCTGATTCACACCCAGGCAGTCTGTGCAGACCATGCTCTCTCCTGCAGTACAATTTTAGGCAGATTTCTTAAGCTCTCTGAATGTTAGTTCCCTCATTAGTTTACACAAACTTGTTACAGAGATAAATTAGGTAATGTCTTTAATGAATTTATCATACTCAACAAATTATGTTTTTTATTATTCCTTATGAAGAATTTACCCACTGTTATTGGATGTTAGAACTCTAAGGCTTGTTGACTCACTAGTCCCAAATGAAAATGAGCCGTGGTGCCCTCTCCCCCAAGCATCACCTCCCACAAACAAGGGGCCAAGTGTGAGCCTCTTCTCAAAAACGCCGGTTTCACCTACACTTGCCTACTATGATCCCTCTCTCTTCAGTCCAGGGAAGCCTGACATTGGAAAGAGACAAAGACACTTGCGGCAGCCTCTGTTCTTCCAAATGTTTCTTTTGTATCTGGAACTTAGATTTTATATCTCAGAGTCAAGTATCTGAGTCTTTAGTCTCATTCTGCTATAAAAAACTGGCTCTGAATTAAGGGATCATCAAGCCCATCAGCCTTAACAGAAGTTGATGGAATAAAAGAAATATTAATATTTATAAAAAATTTACTCACTAAAAATAGATTGGTATCAATTTTTTATGATATTTTAATTATCATATCTAATTTGAGATTATCAGACATTTTATGTTTTATTATCAACTATTATCTTATACTCAACACTGAGCATCTCTAAGTTGTAAGGATGAAAATAAGAAAAGCAGTAAAGGCATTTCCGTTTGAGCAAATGAATTCTCAGTGGGGACATAGAAAGTTGAATATTATGAACAACTTGATCAATCGAATATTGTACAGATAACAGGAGTAATGGAAACACAAAGAAGAAAACACACTTTTGAGAAAAACAAAGAAACTGTAATGGTTTAGGATATTTAAGAAATTAAATATATACACAAAGCACAGAAAACATAGAAACATATAACAGTACCCACTTTGTTGCTGTCAGCAACAGCCAGAATAACAACAGTGACGAAAGGACATGTTAAGGGTCTCTACTGTTTACTAAAGCGCCATAGGCAGCTCTAACATTGGCTGATGCAAAGCCCCGACAGGAGCAGAAATGCAGTTAACCCCGCTACCTCCATCACCTGGCAAGTGGACCCTGACTGGAAAAATTCAAGCAAGTCACTGATTACTTACCAATGCCCAGACTGTAAATTCCCTTGGCATAAGATGCTAAACACAAGCAGAGAAAAATAAACCATCTGCATGTTTGCTTTCATTAGATGTTCTAAGTGGAAGAGTGGATAGTAAACATATTTTACTTCACATTAAGTTTTGAACTAGATATATTAATCCATTTAACAAACATTCACTGACTACTTTCACTGTGCCATTCTATTCTTGAAAGTGGAGTTGTATAAAACAAACAGCCCCCATCTCATGGAATTTATCTTCCACAGGAATGAGAGAGACTATAGGAAAAAAAAAATCAGTGCAACAGACTGTACTGTGTTAATTAATATGAAGAAAATTGAAGCACAGAAGAAGAATAGGAAATACTGGATTAATGGGGAAACTACCATTTTAAACAGAATAGTCAGGAAAGATCTTATGTTGAGAGTGACATCTGATAAAGGGTCTTAAAAATAGTAGGGAGCAAGCCTAATATTGGGGAAGAAAAATTTAGAAAAGGAAAGAGCATTTGAAAAGAGCATTTAAGTTAGCACATCAGGAAGGCCAGTGAGATTCAAATAAGGTAAACAAGAGTCACAGGAGCTCAGGTAAGAGCACAAGGAGCCAGAGCATAAAGGAGCTTATAGGCCACTGTAATGACTTTGGATTTTACTCAGAATGAGTTGGGAAAATATTGTTAGGTTGTACACAGATGAATTAAATCATTAACTTACACTTTTAGTTTTTAATTTTTTTTTGGGGGGGGGTTGTTTCTATTCTTTTTTTTTATTAAGTTTATTGAGGTAACATTGGTTAATACAATTATATAATTTTCAGGTGTACATTATAATTTGACATCTGTATATTCTATTGTGTGTTTACCA
>NW_006442103.1:6112587-6127843 GCF_000325575.1 Pteropus alecto | reverse complement strand
TTTTTCTCCACATCCTCTCCAACATTTGTTATTACTTGTCCTGCTGATTTTAGCTATTCTAACAGGTGTGAGATGGTATCTCATTGTGATTTTGATTTGCATTTCCCTAATAGCTAGTGAGTGATGTTGAGCATCTTTTCAAGTATTTGTTGGCCATTTGTATGTCCTCTAGGGAGAAGTGTCTGTTCAGGTCCTCTGTCCATTTTTTGATTGGATCATTTGTTTTTTGTTATTGAGCCATATGAGATCCTTGTATATTTTGGATATTAGGCCTTTATCAGATTAAGGACCTAAATATAAGACCTGAAACACTAAAATGCATAGAAGAAAACACGGGAGCTAAACTCAAGGCCCTTGGACTTAGGATTTTATGAATTTGACCTCAAAGGCAAGGGAAGTAAAAGCAAAAATAAATGAATGGGGCTACATCAAATTAAAAAGCTTCTGCTCAGCAAAAGAAACCGTCGACAAGGTAAAAAGACAACCATCGAATGGGAAAATATATTTGTAAGCAACGCCTCCATTAACGTACATTTTTAAAGGCTCACTCTGTCTGTCGGTTGAAAATATACTGTAGGGAAGCAAGAGTACAAATAGAGACCAATTAGAAACCATGGAAATAACCTACGTGAGAGATAAATAATGGTAAAATGTGTGGTGAGAAGAGCTATGGTTAAGGTAGAGTCAGCAGGATTTGCTGATGGATTGGACATGAACTAATTCCAGACAGGAAATAATATTTTAGGGGTAGACAGCAGGTAGATAATAGTTAAATCTCTGAGACTGGATAACCTCACTTAGGTATGAGTAGAGGAGATAGAGAAGGGTAAAAATCCATAATTCTTGGGACAATCTACTGTCAGAGGTCAGAGAGTTGAGGGAGGGGGCAAAAAAAAAAAAGGGAGGCTGAGAAGGACAAGACGGTGAAAGAGTAGGAAAATGAACAAAGTCAGAATTCTGGATGTCAAATGAAGAATATATATCATGGAAAATAGAATGATCACCTGTGTCAAATGCTGCTGAGAGATCAACTAAATTGAAGACTGAGAGTTGACCTCTGATTAACACTGTGGTGATTACAACAATTTCTGTGGAGTAGTGGGAGTAGAACATGACTGGAATAGGTTAAAATGAGAGAAAAAAAAAACTGGAGACAGAAAGTTCCAAACACTCAAGGCATTTTACTTTTAAGAGGAGCAGAGAAATGGGCTGGTAGAGGGATATATGGAAGCAAAAGATCTTTGTAAGATTATATAAAGGATTACGATTGGATAATTTAATATATTAAAATCGCTTTTAAATCTAGTATTTTATTGTTTTACAATTGACCAGAAAGAATTAAATCAGAACCAAATTAAGTTCCAAGATCTGGTTGTGTTTGCTCTCTGATAATAAAATTTTGCAAATTAAAGTAAGTTTAGGTGAACTAATAGTGAACTAAAAATACATATGTCCAATTAACTTAATCTATAATTTATCAACAAATTTCCTCCCTTCTTTTGAAACCTAAGATTGGAAATATTCCTTGCCTGTTTAACTGAATAGGCTACGTATGTTAAATATTGGCCTCATAATCTTCTTTATTAATATTTAAATGTTTTGTATGAATAGATGAAGACAACCTAAATACTGAATTTTTGAGTGCTGAAGTCTACATCTACAATGTAAGATATAGGTACTAATCTATTTCCTATATTTAGCTGTGCTCAGTAGGCAGATCCCACATCCTATTCCCAGAATCTGTGAATGTTACCTCACACGATAAAGGGCTTTTGCGGATGTGATTAAGGATTGTGAGATGGAAGATCATCCTGGTTTATCCAGGCGGGCTGAATTTAGTAACAAGGGTTCTTATAAATGGAAAGGAGGCAGAAGAGTTAGGGTCAGAGAAGATGTGATGATGGAAGAAGTTGGAGCAATGCGACTGCTGGCTTTGAAGATGGGATGGAGCTACGGGCCAAGGAATGCAGGCAGCCTATGGGCGGTGGAAAAGGCGGGGAAGCAGTTTCTTACCCAGAGTTCCTAGAAAGGACACAGCCCTGATAATACCTTAATGTTAGCTCCGTGAGATCCATTTCACACCTCTGACCTGTGCAAATAGGAGATAATAAATTTCTCTTGTTGTAAGTCATTAATTTTGTGGTAATTTGTTACAGCAGCAACAGAAAACTAATACATCATTAGGGATCTATATCTGTCTAGATCCCTCAGTAAACTGTGAACTCCTCAAAGTCAGGCTCTGGTCTTGATCATCTCTTTATTTCTTATACATCTCTGCAGTAAGCAGTTGCTCAGTAAATGTTGTTGAAATTCTTTGGAAAATTAATTAATATTTAAGTATTGTATAAAAACCACACCAATAATTATAAAAACATCTGTGCAGAAGGAATTCCTAAAGGGGAGAACAATAAAGTGTGATATTTATCTTCGCTGTCTCTTACAAAATGAATTTATCAACATAAATGAAATACAACTTGGATAACTATAAATTATGTGACCTTTTCCTACTCAGGATGACACTGTTATCATTCTTAAACTTTAAAAAAATACACTATTTGATTTCCACAAGTTTTTAATATAATTGCATTCTAGGATCTGTATATTTTTAATCATGGAAGAAATAAGATAATTCAGTATTTCATTAAAATTTTAGCAATAGTGTTGTAATCTGTAAACTGTTTGCTGCTTTGATTTTTATTTTTGATATGATGACCAATAAAAGCATAACAATAATTTATCATTTTTTAAAAATAGTGTTTTCTGGAAACAACTTCCTAATTACACAAAACAAAGTCTGTGACTATCTTCATAAATAATGCTATACTTCATTTCAATCCTTTATTGCAATATTGTCACTACAACAGATGATTCTCCATTTAGGAACAGAATTAAAAATAAATGAGATCTTCACTCTTGATTTAACTCTGAAACATATTAACTTCTCTTAGTACAGGTAACAGAATATTGTACTATCAAATCATAAACACAAAAATAGCTAAAAATAATATTAGATAATTATATTTAACAGAGTATACATCTATTGAAATCTATTAGACATGTTATTTAATAATAAATTGTTCTTAGCTCAGTGAAACATTTTTCCTTATATTAAACTCAAAATGTATTAAAGATTTCACTTGATCTTCTTCAGAACTCTGCTGATACTGTGAAATCCAGTTTATGTGTTTAGTTTGTTCATGTTTTTCCTTTCCTATAGGTTTACTCTGTATATACTCAGTATACACTCAGTACATAGACATACTCAGTATATACTCAGTATATAGCTATAGGTATACTTAGTATTTAGCTTAGTATCTGGCTCATAGTAGGTGCTTAGTAATAAACAAACTACCCAGATCTGTCATAAAAACTTTTTAACGTTAATGATTTATTTTTTTAAAACAACATTTAGTCACATATGACAGTCAGTACAAATTCAAGCCAATTTGCTCTCCCTTCAATATCTATACAAAAATAAATATTGTAAAACGTGAATAAAAATAATAATCCTTAAGTATTAAAAGGTAACCACTGTCAACAAATATCCCAATTGCTCTCAATATATTATATTTTGGAAAGCAGGAAGTTTAACTATATATTTCAAAAGTATTGTCAACAATCATGAAAACTGAAAATTTAGCCAGCCAGAAGGCCAGTTCACCAACCAATCTCTCTTTGTGATATTATCTGTCTGAGATCATCTCCAGAAACATAAAAATGGAGGTAAACTATACCTATCCTAGAGGGATGATGAGGAATAAGTGAAGTAATATCTCAGAGGAAAGAGCTTGAACTTGGAGGTCAGAAAGACCTAAGTTTAAAATCTATGATGTCACCTCTCTAGGCCTCTAATCTTCACTTGGAAGAGGAGCATGGCAATATCTATCTTTGAAAACTAGTTTGAACTTTTAAAGATAAGGTATGTCGAAGTATCTGACACAAAGTAAACACACAGTATACAGTAACTATTATTAGGAGGTGAAAGCGACTGCCAAGAACAAATGTTTAATAAATATTTCCATCACTCTTTCAATTAGAAATATTCTTGATCTACGATCCAGTTTCTAGTTGTGTAACTGCCTCAGTCAATTCAGTCGTGATGACTCAGTTTCTCACATATACAATGATGATGATAATAACCAGTTCTTTGTACCTCTGAGAGTTGCTGAAACAATCAAATGAGGCAATACAGATGAAAGCCCTTTAAAAACCACAAAGTGGTGTTATTAAGAGCTAAGCTAATACTCACAATAACTGTAATAGCACAGATAAATCTGGCATTAATTCATAACAATGGGCTGTTTTACTGGGGACATTACAATGATCTATTTTCAGGGTAGAAAGTTCCCAATGAATTGGCAAGTATGTAGAAATAGACTTCTGAAAGGATGCCAAAGCTGGAATACCCTCAACTTGGCAGTTTCCAGCTATAGGAAGTGAAGCCATTCTACCTGGAAAAGATGGTTATTACTTTATTTTAACATCCATCGATTTCTCCATGTTTTGAATATGTGCCAACTAATTTTTCAGGAAGGATTTTGGGTTATTTCTAAGAGAAGAGGGTTATTGTATTTTTGGCTCTATCAAATGATTACGATCATTATTGTTTAAGTTCTTCAAGAGTAGAGAATTAAGCTTTAAAAAATAAGCATAAATTTTGAGATAAAAGTCTTCATTGTCTCAATGGCATACATCGTTTACCTCAAGATAACAGAACCCTCTTTATCGGTGTCATTTACTTGTTTTAAAGATGCTTTCCTTTGAACAGTCAAAATCCATGAGAATTACAAAGTAGAAATTATTTAAAACAAATTTCAAAAAGCTAAATCTCATTTTAAAAAATAATAATTCTAGCTGTTTAAATAAAGAACACCAAAAATTCAAGGATTTTCTTTACCTTGATAATATACTGGCCGATTATACATAAAATATTGATATTCACTTACACTTCTTTCCACTTCAAAATCAAACTTTCTTTTAGCAACTTTGTGCTTTGTATTCTAACACATCCTACTAATTCATCAAGAACATGTACTGTGTACACAGAATTCACACAGTGTACTACGTACTATGAACCTAGCTTATGTAATGTTGGTATATGCATAATTTTTGAAGCTTTTAAAATTGATAATGTTTGCTGACTTTACCTGAAGTATATATACTTTAGTAGATCAAATGAGTAATAAAATCAAGATAAAAAAGAAGCGTTCTCATTGCGTCCACAGTGATGAATAATACAAAAATTAGACAAATCCTGAAACATGTAAAGAGATTTCCCAATCTCTTCTTTCAGTCACGTTTTTATATCTGAACTTCACGATGTGTGTATATAACTTCAATGCTCTTGCTCCAGACCTGCTTAAAACCCTTTTATTGTCTTAACCACTACAATAGATTAAAGGTTGCAGGAAACCCGTGCAGACTTTTGCCCTTTAGCTACCTACACAATATTAAATCCTGTCATTCAACCCCTGCTTCAGAACATTCTCACCCCCGAAAGATTTTTGACATCATGGCATTATTAGAAGTGACACCTGTGGTGGCACAGGTCACTGGAATGTCATTCCAAAGCAATAAGCTAACCCAATTCTATCAAAATAGTATTCTGAAAACTGGGTACTCAGGAATGGGAAATAGTCGGGTTAAATCCTGAATATGTGACTCAGCCCAGTTTAATAATTATTGTGGGATGCCAGACACTGTCATCCAACAAGCAATCCTGAGACAGCAGTGTATTACCAAGTTATTTAGAACACGGTCATCACCCTCGATGATGTGCCCAGTGTACTGAGACAATTTTCAAAATAATGTGCTAAATCTTAAGAAACTGAGTATGGCAGCACATTCGGGGAGCGAGAGATGGAAAACCCAATTTGGACAAAGGCACTGAGAATGGCTTCGTGCCGACGCACCGGTGGGACAGAGTTCCAGAACGACCTAGAGCTATGAGATGTCAGTTCACCACCACGTACAATAAGCAATTTATTTAATTATGTACGTATGTCCCTTTTTTTTTTTTCTGAAAAGGAAATGATATAGGTAATGTACAACCTCCTTGGGAAATATTGACAAAAAAATAACTGGAATTCTTTATGAGAGTCTCACTGTAAATATTTAGTTTTCTATGTTTGCTTTTCAGCTTTGTGCCTCAAGTATAGCATTAATTAACTCAATACACAGGGACCATCTGGAGTTTCACAATTGAGTCCTGTGAGCAATGTTTAATGACTTAAAAATCTTTAATTTTCCTAGTCTCTTTTATTTTATATTTATTTATCCAATTCATTTCTTCTCATGAAGCATTTAAGTCATTTTATCCTGGTGCTAAATTTTCAGATGATCTCCAATCCTAATGGTGATGGAAATTATTGTTTCTTCTGCAATTTAATGGTTTTGAGATATCAGTATTTTTACAGTTGACTAGTGGGTATTGATCTTTTTTTCTGTAGGATTTTTAGAATTAAGGATCGAATTTGTAACCCCTGACTGCTACTACATGATTATCCTGCTATCATCTTCTCCACCTGAGTACCCTAAATGTCAACGTCAGTGTAAAACAATGTCAGCTTTAAAGTGGCAGTAGGGTCTTTTGTGGTCTATATCACAAACTATTAGCACAATCAAATAATGCCAGAATATCCCATTCATAAGATAATGTTATACAAAGTTCATGTCTTTTATTTCCAACCAGGCTTTAAATATCTTCTGTTGATTTGTAACAGTAATACTCCTTTTCCAAGAAGTAAAATTGTTCCTATAAAATTTTTGGCCTCTTGTCCATTGAGGGAGTTTAAGTCTCAAATTATTTAATGCAGAATTAGTAACCTCAAACTTTGCTGATCCAGCTTCATCTTAACCTTTCAATTAAAGTGTCTGATGTAGAAAATCAATAACTGCAGTTATATAATCTGTAGCCTTTCATGATAGGGAAGATGGTACAATTATGACTAAGCCAGATATATAATTATTTCTTTATATCCTAACTAAAGTTAGAAAGCTAAACTTGGAGCACTGCTTTAGAAATTGCTTTGTTCCTTAAACACTTTCAAGACTGTTCAAATCAGAAGGCCTTCCTACTAATTAATTTTCAGATTGGCATTACCATGTGTTAAGGGGGAGAAGGTGGCACATTAAATGGAGTCTTTGCTTTGAAATTTCATACTCCTTATGGTCACTGGTAGGACAAATCCTAAGGAAAATAAATGAAGGTGAAATCTGACTTTGTACCGTCTTTGCCTCTTTTAGCTTCAGTTCTTGCCCTGTGTTTCTGGCATCCTGGTACCACTCTTTTAAGGATTCCGCTCTCTCAAGGTTATTGTTCTCAGATAGCTGACAATTGGCTCCTTTTAGAGTTTCATTTATAATGATTTTCCGAAAGGTACTTGCACTTTAACAGATCTTGAAGATCGAATAAATATTTAATGGAAGAAATATGTATTATCGTAGATGATGGCAGACAAGGGATTATGAGTAGAAGGTAGCATCTGGATTTTCTTCAAATTAAACCAAATTGGAAGATACAAGGTTTGACGTACCTCAGTTTTACAGTTCTCTCTCTCCCTTTACGCATCCCCATGGCTCTCTTAACCTCTGTCCTAAATCCCTTTAGCCAATAGATTCAGCCCTACTGCACTGCTTCAGTGAATAAGAATGTATACTGTGAAATCAGATAGTAATAGATTCAAATCCCCGGTACTCCATTAAGAAACTGACTTTGGGCATTTTGCTTTACGTCTCTAACTTCAGTTTCCTCATCTTTAAAGTAGGGGTAATAGTAAAACTTACTTCACAGGATTTTTTTAAAGAGTAAATGAATAGCAACTGGGATGTAAACTTGCTGAAGACCCTCTGAGGAGCTATGTTGAATGCACCTCAAATTGCTTACACAAGGGTTGGAGAGAGGAGTATTGATCCTGTGGCTGGTGTCTCTCACTGGTTTAGATTTGCAGTGTTAAATTCCTTGCACTTCCAGATTTGCACATCTGTGAATGCAAACGTCTTAATGGGTTCCCACTGGCATTCCAAAAGATAGGAGTAGAGAAGCACCAAAGCAGAGAAACCATAAAAGTCACGTGATATAGCTGAGAAAAGGTGCTGTCCGGTTATACCTTCACGCTCATTGCCAGAGTAATAAGTAGAATATGTGGGCCAAGAGAATGTCAGGTAGAACAAAGATTTGTTTGATAAACCTTTTCCTGTTATGCTTTACTGCCAAAGCTTCACTACTTGTGATCCTCTTCTGATATTAATAACTTATGTATTCAATATGAAAATGATACAACTTGAACTTTTAAATAAAAAATCTTTTGAAATTATCTAGTTAAGTCAGGTTAGATATTCAAAATATGGAAGAGAGTTCTAGGAAGTAATTGGGAATCTTACAATTTTAGGGTAGTAGGAAGACTCAAATAAGTCTCTAGAATCAAATTAAAATCCCGCTGTGGCAAGTCACAGACTGGTGGTTTTGTGCTGGTTCCTTACTCTGACTCAGACTGGATTGCCTCTTTTCTAAGAATTGAGCAATCACTTTCTCTTTCTTTTCTCTAGGTTTTTTTTTTTTTTTTTTTTGGCATTAGCTCCTCAAAATAGAAACTGTGTCTGTAGAGCTCATCACTGTCTCTTTACAATAAGTGCCCAATTACGATTGGTGCCCACTTGACAACCTTGGAGGACTGTCGTGAGGTTAAAAGTGGATAACAGATGTAAAAGCAAAAAGCCAGAGCACATTAATTTAACTTCCTTTCCTTCCACTGTATTATAATTAAGTAAGTAGACATGTCATCAGAGTCCTTAGAGTAAATCTTTTTTCTTCGTACCAAGCGCAAGTGATGCAGCCACACAACTCCCATCATTTCATCTGTTTCACCAAAGAGGCCTCCGGATTTGCCACGAGGGCTTAACTTGCAGTTCCAGAATTGAGTTTTGGTCTCCTTGTATTAACTATCCTGTCTTTTAAGTTAATTTTGTTTAAAGTAAAAACCCCATTCTAATGTCCTACCACCCTTTTCTCCTTAAATATAACCTTATTTCTTTTAAGTTGCAGGAGATTAAGCCTGCAATTTAAAAGAAATAAGGTTATATTTAACAGATATTTGCTTCTGTTTTGTTCAAAGGATACCCCCTGAGTTCCCTAGTAAATCACTGACTAGATTTATAATGCCTCTACTCACAGGACAGCTACACATAAAGTAACGAGATTCATAAAATATTACTCTTATAAGGTTCTATGCCATTGTGCTATTTTCTTCTCAAATATTTTAACACTACAATGCCAACAACTCTGCAGAGTGAACATCCTTTCTGGATTGTGACTCAAAGAAAAATTGCTCACTGGAATTCCAAGTTCCCCGAAGGTGTCACTGAATCTTAGTTTTTACTAATTGCTCCATTTCAGAAACTTTAAATATAGCAGTTATATAATTTGGAAATAGCAGTGATTTCTATCAGGGATTTAGGCCATAATTTCACCTCCTCATCAAAAAGAATTTTAAAGTACTAATATTTCAGGGTTTGTATAAAGAGAATTATTTAAATATGGTCCCAAGCCCTCAGGACTTCAAAATCTAAGAAAACACTAGCAAAAAAAAAAAAAAAACATAAAAAGACATGTAAAATATTAACCAGCAAAGAAAGCCAGGAAAGTGATACAAATAACCATGATTTTAAGTCTAGTTTATGTATATATGTTTTACATTTCATGTTGTTGATAAATTTTTGAGGCTGGAAGGCCAAATTTATACTTTTTATACTCCATTCAGAATGTATTTTACATGATAGGTAATAAACAAAGAATGCCTTTCTGTTATTTTAAGCCCCCAAGCTTGTGGTAGATGAAGAGGATTATTTAATTGCAGAGTTGAAGCTTCTTTGGGACAAGGGATAAGAAGAAAAACAAACAAAATCTTAATGTTATGCATCAAGATCAGCCCTGGTCTAGCCTTCCTTAAAGAGTGTCATGCTTCTATGGTGCGAAGAACCTTACTGAATGATTCTATATTTCACCTGGATGTCAACTCTGCCTTTAAAGACATCTACCTTTCTTAGGGGATGTTAACATTTCTCAAACTAATATACACCCTTTTTATTAGAAACATTTTTAATGCCCCCAAAGCAATTCTTTGAAAACTATAACCTATCAGCCTCTATACAAAATAACATAACCTGCTGACACTCAAATTTAAAAACTCAATATAATGACCTAACTGTAGTACAACTGATGTATATAAAACAAGTATTAGTAATGGAATAATATGTTTTTTAATATTAAAAGACATAATTAGGTAATAACCAAGGGTTTGCACTTATATGTATAACAATCGTAAGTATGAAAATTATAAATGAAGATGAACCAAATGTGTGATACTGACAACTCACGTATTGTTGCCAAGAAAATACATTGAATTAGCTAGTGGATATTTTAAAAAAGGGTAAAAGAGTCTTGGTAAAGTTCCAAACCAAACAAAATACATTTTTCCTTTCAATTTACATGGTAAATATATTCCTGGAAAACTTGGTTTACATTAAAAGCATGCCAAAACATTTTCTATTTATACAAAAAAAAAAAAAAAAAAAAAAAAAGGTTCTCTCTAGGATCGAATCATCACAAACAGAATTTCTGCCCACATCAATGTCTTCAAAGACATTTGAATGTCTTGAGATATCCAGGAAAATTTTTTTACTATCTAGACTATCTTTTGATCTGGAAGATCTATGGCCTACCCTCTGGTTAGCCACTTAAAGCCAAGAGAATTATGAATAGGTTCCTAAAAGTGGCAGCAGAGAAACTCCAAGGCAGAGTGAAAGATATTGTACAGTTGAATGGAATCGGCAAATCTACCATGATAGCTGTGAAAGAAGGTAGGCGGAGTAGGAATGGGCCATAAAAATTGTCTGATACACTCCTATATTAGTTTCTAGTGCCTGCTGAAACTAAGGTATCCACCTCTGAAGCCTCTAGGGGCAACTCCATTCGTTGGCCATTCCAGATTCTAGTGGCTCCAGGCAGGCCTTGGCATGCGACTGCATTACTCCAATCTCTGCTTCCATGGTCACATGGCCTCCTGCTCTTCTCTATGTGTCTGTATCTGTCTGCGTGTTTCTTATAAGGACACGTGTCATTGGACTTCAAGTCTACCTGAGTAATCTAGCATTATCTTATCTAAGATCCTTAACTCAATTACATTTACAAATATCCTTTTTCCAAATAAAATACCATTAATAGTTGCCAGGGGTTAGGACGTGATCCTATCTTTGTGGGAGCTGCCATTCAACTCACTACAACCTCCTTCCATTCCAGACTGGTTCTCTTATGCCTCATTGTGTCAACCCAAAACACCTCTATGGGTATCCAAAATACATCTATGTGTGTAGTACTGCCCCATTAAGAACCACCTAGGCTCGCGAGTTTTTCTCTCTATAGCTTCTTCCAACAAAAGGTGCAAAGCTATTCAAGAACTCTGAGCACACACCATTTACTCTCTCCCACTATTTACTGATTTAGTCTGGACTGTTCTTCACAATATCTGCCTTCACTGTTTTAGTTACAGATATTTTTCTGGTGCCAAGACACAGTACAATCAAGAAAAGCAAGGCCATTGAGAAAGGATTTAATTCTGCCTATTGAGGTGTTCTAACACTTTCCTAGTCAAATCATTTAAACTAAGACTCATATTTTGCACATGTAAAATGAGGATAGAAGTTCTTCCCTCACAGGTATGTGCAATGATTAAATGAAATTATGCAGACAATTCTATTTTTAATGTGTAGAACACAATGTAAAAATAAATGGTATCTGACTATTAGATTTTGAATTGTATCTCCATATCGGTGAGGAAAATAAATTCTAAGTAGATTAATTTTGCAAATATTAAATACTGTACCCCCATCTAACAATTTTTCACTATTTTAGGGCTCCATATAGATAAAGCAATATGTGAGTAGAGGCTAATAGGAATGTACAAAATTTCATTTGGCACAGACAAAATTATAAATTGTTTAGCATGACTTTCAAGTGTCTCTTTTAAGAAAAATGGAACGTTCTAAAGATCTCAAGGACCTTCTTCCTTGTGCAAAAAGAGCCTTCTGAGTTCAAACTACGTAATGACAAAATGTCCCAGATTGATCAAGGGCTTTTGCCCCACTTTATTAGAAGTTAACCTTAGAGCAGACGATGGTACAAGTTCCAAAAAAGCTTTGACATTGCAGTAATGTCAATGATAAGTGATGTAAAAAACCTTTCAAATGAATATTTATAAATGTGTTATTTTGAACCTACCTGGAGACGCCCCTTTGCTAGCCCTGCTGTATAGGCTCGGCCTTCTACAATTCTGCTAATGAAAACCACAGAAACAACTCTCAAAATCATAGTGACCTGGGTTATTTTTCTCTATAGTCTGCATAGATAAGATCAAGTAAGGACAAGCAGTTAGCAGGAGTAAGGCAAATTCTGAAACCGGCATTCCATTGTGTAATACTATCTGGGCAGGAAATGTGTTGTCATTACGATGATTTTGCATTTAGGTTATAGAAATAGTCTTAATAAATGAATCTAATAACTGACACATGATTAGTATTTGTGCATGCAGACAGCTGTATTTTAACTATATTCTTTGCAGAGATGAACTTTAAATTTTTTTGACATATCCCCTTTCACCATATTTAAGTTATTGTCTAAATACATCGATCAGCTTATGATTTTATCTTGATCCCATAGCAAAATTAAAAAAAGAAAAACTAAAGGCTTCAATTGCTATTATAACTGTATCACGCTCCCATGTCAGTCAAATTTACCTTTTAAGCTCAATTTTTAATACTTTGTCACAGAAAATGCTTAAAAAACTGAACATTTTTATTTCAAAAGAGCTTAAGATATGAAAAAATGAAATGTGAATAAAATGAATGAGCATTCCAAAGGTCTGTACTAGTTTAGTTTAAAAAATACATATATGCATGCACGTTTGCATGTATACAGATATGTATTAACATATTCTAAACGCGTGTGTATGTGTATGTGTATGTGTGTGTATATATATATATACACACACACACATATATGTATGTATATATATATATACACATATATACATACACATATATGTCATATTCAAACTGGTCACTGATGGTGGTGAAGATCATTAGAAGTTGAGTGAGTGAGTTTAGCTGTCAAGATTTCCAAAAGACTGCAGTAAATTTCTATTTCTTCTGTCAAAAGCCTAGCTTTTGTAAAGAGGACTGCATAATCTCCATCTACAAGCTGCTATTGCTTAGGATAAGAGATTCACTCTTGTTCTAGTTTTGTGGGATCGACCTGAAAAGTATGAGTTTTTTTCCCATGGTTTTATTGTTTTATTGTAAATATGGCAGGAGTCACTTATAATTATGGAAAGATTATTAAGCTAGAATCAAAGGATTCTATGTCCTAAAGCCAGCTTTTCATTTATTATCTTTTTCATCATAGAAAACTATTTCACTTCAATGGGCCTCAGTTTTCTCACATGTAAAATAAAAGCACCAAAATAAATTACCTCTAAGATGATGTCTTTTGTAATATAAAACACATAAGATAAAATATGAGAACACTTACTAGGCAGTTCACAGATGGAAATACTAAAATCTACTATTTATATTTAAATATTTAAATTATCTCGCTATTGTTAGGCTTTGAATTAAATTTAGGGCCATGTCATTTGTAAATGAATGTTTGTTTTAACCAATAACTTAGCAATGACATAATAATCAGATGTATTTTACAAGTGTATTGAACACCAAAGTATTAAAAGAAACTGTGGCCTATAAAAGTCATTTTTCCAAGCGAGCTTAGACCCTGGTTGCTGTGGAATTGATTTAACAGTCAAAGAAACACCTCCACTTTACAGGAGGAAATATAGCTATTCCTCCCCTGGCTCCGCAAGGAAAAGACATTCAAAATTCAGCCCTATTCCCACTCTACTTAGAAAACGGAAAAGATGTGGGAGTGAATTTTCCCTTGATTCTCACTGGTTACTATTGATTTAACCAGATAGTACAGCAGAAAAAAGTCCACACAAATATGAGGAGAACAGATCATCCCCTGGTTGTTCTACTAACCAGAGTCCTCTGCTCAAGTCAGAGATGGATTATCTCTGGCTCTGAATTATTCATTAAACCTTTAAAAGGTAACTTTTAGCCAACTGTTGAGTGTTCTTATAGATCCTAGCTGCTGCCAGTAACTCTGTCTTAAAAACACTGACTGCAGCTGCAACTTCAGGCATTAACAGTCAATCGCAATTCTGAAAGCCAGTGATCACAATTTTTATAGTGCCTCCTCCTTGTGATATAGTCAATTGCAGTTTCAGAGGCTTTATTTACTTTCTGGAAATCGACTGTTAGCTTGATGATCTCTCGCCACTGAGAAATTTACAAGTTTCTTAAATCTGCAGGGAAACCCTTACAGAGTAAATTGTTGGCTTTTCCCAAGAAGTAAATAGATCTAAAGAGTAATAACTCTTTAGGCAATATAACACTGATGGGAGTTAAAGTTTCCCATACCCAGGCTGGATACAGAGTATTAAATTACAGTTGGCCTGAGTCCATCATTAAGTGTATCTTAAATGATATTCTTATTTAATGGCTGCTTTTAATGAGATTTTGATGTTCCAGGAAGTTTAGTTGGAGTCAGCCACAATCCAATGAATGTTCTGTTGTCTTCAGATTACTCTCACTGTTTAAAAACTGGGATAGGTGTTTTCCTCCACGGTAGCATTGAAGTGTTGCAATATGGAAAGAGATGTGGCATGAAGATTGTACATAAGGAGTAGGAGTAGCTGTCTGAAGGCATATCAATGAAAAACAAAAATCCTGAAAAATGCAATGTACCTGTGATGCATACACACCCATCAAATCGTGTTGCCACAGCCTCACTCCCAAAACCTCCTTTTGGGAACTTTTGGAAAGGTTTCTTTTATCTTACCAAAGCACGAAAATTTTTAACAAATACCTCCTCAGGCCTCTTCTGTTTTACATTCATTGTATCCACAGACTACAAGTTTTGTCTGTATCCACCACATGCTGATGGTGAGTTATCTGAGACACTGCCAGGGTGGTGGCAGTAGGAGGAGGGGTAGTGTTAGGGGGACGGAGTTGGGGAGATTGTGGGGAACAGGTAGGAGGAGAACTGATGTCAGCAGTTTCATTTTTTCTGGATAGCTGATCTCCAAAATTATACGTTATTTTCAGTGACAGGGAGAAAGTTACTTGCCTCAATTTGTTGCCATCAATT
>NW_006442103.1:6101737-6112548 GCF_000325575.1 Pteropus alecto | reverse complement strand
CATTTATCATCATTGAATTGTGCTAATGGCCACCATCTTACGGCAATTCTATTCACAGCTTAGTGTTGTGCAGTTTTCATGTATTTATCAACCATTTATTTAAGTGCTAAAACAGATTTAGCTTTCCCCCACATATTAAAGGATAAACAATATGCTCTAAGTTACTTAAAAGTTAGAAACCGACAAACTCATTCTTGTCCACTCGTTCTAAGAATTGGGGACCATGTTTCAGTCTAGGACTCGCAGCCAGCAGCTGCATCTTCAAAATGAAGAACGAAAGGCCCTTCTTTTCCCATCCTGCTAAATGTTACAGATAACTCCTGACTGAAATAAAGTCAAGATTTTTTTTTCTCCTGCTTCACATGATTAATTTTGAAGTTCTGTTCCAATTTACCCCAACCATATTCTCTCCCATCTTCAATCACTTCTCCCATTTATTTTTGGTGATCTTAAATAGTTTCCTCATGTAAATGTGTAAAGACAGACTACACAATATCAAGAACTATAACTTGGCAAAGTATAATGATGACTAAAACAATAGAAAAAAATATTCCACAATTGCCTGTATTCTCTAGTGAATAACAGTTGGTATAGAAAGGGGAAAGTTTTAAAAAGGTTGGTTTTATTGAAATTGAGGAGATGTCTTATTCTCATATCCTGAAAAAAACTTGTTCTTCATTTGAAAATAGTATAATATTTTATTTCAAAGTTTTTCAGATATCAAATTCTCTTAAGAAGGCCATGTATCAAAACATATAAAACCGTAAGTTCACAAAGTAGTTTCAAGAATTGTTTTTTTCCTCAATAGGACAAGAGAGAATTCATAGACTTTAACAGAAGCTGTAAGCAAGTAGTTCTGAAGCATCACTAATCAAGTATAAAATAGCAAAGTCAGAAACTATATTGTGTCTAACTTTTCTAGACTTCACTCCCTGACTATCCTTGGTCTCACATGCCTCAGCCCCATGACTGCGGCGACCTCCATTTCTACTTGATTTCAGGCACATTAAACAGTTTCTCTTGGGCAGAACTACGTCTAATTAACCTTTGAATATCCAGGGCTCATGACTGTGGCACCTAGTTGGCACTTAGATATTTCTGAAAGAATGAAACTCCTCTTTTAACCAAGGTTTGCATTCTCCCATACCTATTGCCTCTGTCCTCGTCCTTCTCTCAAAGTTCAGGCCCTTGGCTGTTCCCTGGGCTTCCCGCTGCCTGCTCTCTCGGGCTTCTCATCTTTTCCTCCCCAGAAGGGATTCAGTGTGAGCCATTTCAAATGAATGTCAACACTCACTTCACAATTTTCTCCTCTGTCCTTTTGCAATATTTGTCTTGCAATTCCTGAAATTCTCTACCTTCTCTGTCCTAAGGCTGCTAAACTCTGCTGGAAGAAGTCACAAACCAGACTAAATACATTACGGCACCACACTGTCAGAGTGAATCACCACGGCTGCTGAGAAGTCCCTTCCAAACTCACATTCTCAACCTCCCCCACCAGGCATGGTAGTCAAGGGTATGGGGCTGTGGAGCCAGAGTCTTAGGTTTGATGCACAGCCCTGAAATTACATTCTCTAAAATTTCAGTTTTCTACATTTACGGCCCAGAACTGTTGGAAAGATTAAATGAGTACAAGTAAACCATTAAGCTCAGTTCCTGGCAAACAGTAACCCCTAAATAATAGTAGGCATTATTGCTTATTGATAATGTGATTAGAACTAAATGACTGGTGTTCCCTTAACATATCAATTATTTCTGGCATTTCCATTTCTCTCTTTGTATACCTGATGACTGTGACATTCTTTCTTGTAACAATTTCTCTTTTAATCTGTACTCCTGACCTCTAAACTTCCTAGGTCATTTTAGTTCCATTCCCACCTTCAGTCTTTTTCTCCATACTACATAGTTCCTCCCTCTTTGGATAACAAATATGCTCCATTTCTTCATTTCCGCTTTGCCATGCCTCTATTTCAAGTTTCCACACCATCTGTTCCCCTACTTTGCTGCCAATATTATGGAAATAGAGCATGTCTTGATGCCTCCGCATTCTCAGAATTCATTTACTCCTTAAATGTATCCCTTTAATCAGGATTCAATATGGACTTGTTCTACTGAATAGTCTATTGAATATTATATTGAAATTATTCTCTCCAAACTACTACTTGACCTAATTACGAGTCTTGTCCTCTTTCTTAAAATCTCTCCCCCTTTGGCTTCCAGGTCAAGGTAGTGTCATCGTTCACCTCTCTTTTCCAAACATTCCCTGGTTGTCTCCAGTGGCTCCTCTTCCTCTTCCAGTTTCCCACCGGTAACCTCCCTTGTCAAAGATGTGTCGTTTTTAGCTCTCTGCTCTTTACCAATTAATTCGTTCACTGGGAAGTTTTTGACTCTGCTCTCCATGAGGATGATTCCTGAATCAGAATCCCTAACTGCAGCCTCACTCCTCGATTCTCAGCTCAAGATTTAAATTGTACACCGTATGTCCCCACTTTGATTTACCTGTAGCATTTTAAATTAAATCAGACAAAATCAAACTCATTCTGCCTATTACTTTCCCACTAATTTTCCTATTTCTGTTAACGTACCACCATTGTTCCAGCTGAGTCATGTTAAATGTCCTCTCTCCAGTTGCCCTTACAACTGAATATTTATCAGGTCTACAAATCACCATGCATTTCTCACACATACACCTTCCACCACCCATAGTTCCATTATTCTAGTTTAGGCTTTTATTTTTTCTTTGTGGGACTGTTGCAATAACCCCCTATTTGGTTTTTCTGCTACTAATCCGCTTCCTTATTCATTTTATATTTTGCAGATCATGTCATTAGCCACCTTGAAAAATCTTCAGAGACTCACAAGTCCAAACACTAATACCTGTAGCCTGATTATTTGCTTATCTTCCCTGTCCAGGTATATGTCTCCATATTCCATATGTAAGGGCATCCCATCTCCACATAGACAGCTCATTTTCCCCACAAGTGCCTGGCACATTTGATTATCTCCACTGCTTTCTCTCCATTTTTTGTCTCCCTCTGAAATTCTACATCATCCTATGTGACTGATGAAATTCTATATAATCTTTAGGATGCTGCTCAAATACAATTTTCCTGAAGTCTTCCCTGGCTCTCTCAGCTGTTTTGACAACTGTTTATTTTGCATGTCCAAAATAATGTAAACTTCTTATAATGTTGTTTGCCTGTCCTAACTAGCATTACTTTTAACCAGTTTATTAAAAGAAGAGATTTATCTATGTATTTATCTTTATATCTCTCATATCATGTAATAGGCTCTGTGGAATAGTAATGAATTGTTAAAATGGACACGTATAAGAATACGGTCAAAGAAAAATAGAAGTAAAGGACATGGAGAATCCAAAAATGTCATGAATGCTCATCGCATTTCACCTTATTTTTGAAACATGTTTAATAATTTGTTAAATATAGGCATTCCTTTCTGAAGGAAATTTCTAAATTTTCACTAAATCTATATTTTATATTTTTAAATGTCTTCAAAATAGATTCTGTTAACAATCAAACCTAACCCACTCTAGTTATCCATATCCATGACCCACTCTGACTTTGTCACCACAAATATGCTGCATATCTCAACCCTACTCTCCAAAATTCAACTCTCTCCTACCTTTGAATTCACTGAGCTTCTCCTCCACTGACTCTACCATTTTCTTCTGTATAATCAGCCCCTTCCTGGCTTCACTTTCGCTTTGGCCCATTATTTTCCCATCTATTTCCTTGCCTTTTCATTCGATTTGCTTGCTTCCCCATCTTTGCCTTCCACAGCCAAACTATAATCCACTCTATGCCTTCTCCAAATCACTCAGATCATGAGCTTCTCGGAAAAATCAAACTATGTACAGACTGGTGTGACAATCAGTTCAGGATCTTCCCTTCCTCTAACTCCAATTTGTTTTCGCTCAAGCATTATTTCTTCTGGGAAAACTTTCCTGATCAAACATGTGATGGGCTTACAGGCTGGTTAGTTACTTTTCTTCTATGTTTCAATAGCACTCTGTGCATACATTGCATTTGTTTCTTCAGTAAATATTTAAGTCCATGTCCATGGGCTTGTCTAGATGAATGGTTCACAAGAATGAACAAAGCAGAGAAACCTCCTGCCATCCTGAAACTTACATTCTAGTGAGGGAAACATCAAACACACATGTAAATTCACAGGTAATGTCAGGCAATCATAAATAATAGGGGGAAAAGCAGAGTAAGAGAATACACTATTTCAAAAGAAGATTTAAAATTTTTTTGTGACAATTCAACTTCTATGACACAACTTAAGTTTCTAGGATAGAGAAGTCCTCTCTAAGGAGCTAATATTAGAACAAAGACTAAAATGAAGTTTAAGAAATATATAAGTGTTAAGTAAAATACATATATAAATTTCTAAGTTTTATTTATTTACATATCAACCATATATAAATGTATTTTTTCATTTTTATTGAAAATTAAATTTTTACTTTTTTGCCATTAAAAATTATCCTTGAATAGAATTATTTCCTTTGAAGAGAGTCAAATAAATTCATGAGATAAAGATATGCTAATTTGCAAGATTCTTAATTCAGATGCAAATGGTAACCTGCAACTAATAAATACTAATTGCTGTGGTAGGTATTTCTGCATTGTCCCCAAAGATCCCTACCTGGTATTAATGTCCTTATGCAATCCTATCTGCTTGCATATAGACCCCAACTAGTGACTCCCTTCTAACGAACAGAATATGCAAAAGCGATAGGATTACAGTTTCAATAAGAGGTTACAAAAAGACTTTGGTCGCAGTCCTGTTACCCCAGCCTCTCTTTTCCACCTGCTCTTATTCTCTCTCTTGCTATATTCTCTCTCTCTTCTTCTGTCATGTTGTGAGCTGCCTTAGGAATAGGTCTACAGAGCAAGAAAATGAGGGCAGCTTCAGGCCAATAGCCAGTGAGGAAATGACACTGTCAGTTCAACAACCTGTGAGGGGCTGAATCCTGCCAACAACCGTGTGTGTGAGCTCAGAAGCAGCTCTTGCCCCATGTAAGCCTTCAGATGTAGTCACAACTCCAGCCTTGATTGCGGCCTTGTGAGAGATCTAGAGGCAGAGGCGCCACTTGAGGTGTACACAAATTCCTGACACACACAAACTCTGAGACAATAAACGGTTGTTGTTTTAAAGCAACTACATTTTGCTGTACTTGTTACACAGCAATAAATACCTAATATAATTGCCTTTTCCCTTTGTACACTCTATTGGCTCCTATATAAATGCTTGCTGAATGAATTAATTAAATAAATGTTCAGGATTTTCCTGTTATCATCCAATTCTATCTTTTTTCCTTTATTAGAAATGCATTCTTGCTGATATAAATTAGTTCCCCAAATCACTCAGTATTAAATGTAATCACCAAAACATCCAGAAGCCAGATCCGAACATCATTTAGAATTACACGTAATCATCCACTGTAATTGCTAAACTTCTAATCACTTCACAAGTAAAGCTGCTGTTATGGCATGTGTCTGGAATAAGTCAAAATTCAAATCCTGATCTGCCACTTACTAGCCATATGACCTTGGAGGAGTAATATAACCTTGCTAAACTTCCTTAATTTCCGGATTGATCAAAAAGAGATATTACTCATCTCAGAAGGTTTTTATGAAGATTAAATTCATTAATGTGCTTTACCAACTGTAAGCAAAAAATAATGCTATTATGATTAGGCTCCAAAAGACATCCTGGGGTGGGGAAGGGTTTTTTAAGAGTTTTTCCAAAAACTGAATGTTCCAATTTATCTTGCACTCTGAAGAGTATTTGAACCAGGTCATATTAACTCGATTTAAAAAAAAAAAAAAAAAAAAAAATCATGGCCTAAGAATCTCTAGCTTAGGTTAAAACTTAGAGGTTAAACTGTCATGAAATATTTTTAAATCATTCATTTTTAAGAGTATTTATTTGTTTGTGGTCTTTGAAGCTTTACAAAATGGAAAAGCAGATTTGTTTGTGTCTAGCATGCAGAAATGCCAAAGAACACAAAATTGCCATTAATTTTTCCCAACTGGAACATCCTCATCCATCAAGTTCTTTCTTTAAAGGGTCATTTTGAAATTGTTATTCAGTTTGAACATACCAATCAACTATATTTTAACTTTTCTGTTATTTTCCCCTATCTCCTACATAGTCTAAAAACATATTACATAGTTAAGAAGTATTTTTGTCTTGGAATAGGGATGTTATTTCTAAATTATAAGTCTAAGGGAAAAATCCTTCTTGTGAAGTAAATGTGCTCTTTTCCAAGTAAAGTAATACTAAGGACATAGTGAAATGTGGTTCAATATTAAAATCTCTGATAAAGAAGGAAATGAGATATTACACCTGATATTATCCCCTACATAACACTCAAAAATACTAAATATTTTTCAATCATCCTTCTAAAACAGAAAATGTGGACTAACCTCTCTAAAACACTTTTTTTTTTTTTTTTTTTTTAGTAAACTAAGGATATTTTCAATATGGATAAATATTAAGGGAAGGTGACTCATTTCCTTTGAAAATTGTTTCCTGTCCAAAAACTAACAAATAAATCCCTAGGAGTAAAACAATTTTTTTTTTCATTCAGACACAGAACAGTTTTTCAAGCTCAGTCAATACTCAATTGAAATGTATTAATTGTTAATGTTTATCTCAAAAGAAATTTCAGAAAGTTGACTTAGATACAGTTTATTTTTCCTTTTATGATCTTACAAACTTTATTCCTGCTCACAACTAGAACTAATTGACTACAGGTCAATATTATGTTTTAATGTAGAACAATCTTGTTTTACCTTCTCTAAAAGTTGTTAAATTTATAACTGTTTCTAATATTATACTTAAACTTTTAGTGCAGTGTTTCCTAATGTATAGTTCACTATGTATATGGACTCCTGTGGCTATGAACTGATTTTTTAAAAATACTTAGTTTCATATACTTTCCTTTGGTTTTCATTTTCATGGTCATTTGAAGGCTATACTAGTAACTTGCTAAAAAATTAATAGAGGTTATTTTATTTTGTCATTCATAAATTAAAATTAGGAAGAATTTAATTAACATTGTAATTAATTGTTCTTCTGCCATATAATACTTAACCATTTTACAAAATGGTTTGTAAAATGGCTTGTGTACATATGTAAATACAAATTATTGGAATTCTAATAAGTTTCAGAACATTTTTTACAAGGACATAATAATTGCTATCTTGTGTTGGTAGTAGTATCTATTATTGCATATTTTCATAGTGATTAATATATTTTTAGAATAATAGTGTTGTTAAATTGGAACATGTAAATTCATGCATTGTTATTTTTTTCTTTCAATATTTTTGTTATCACAGATTATTCTTCTATGGGTAACTGGGACACATGAGACAGAAACACACAGATACACAAACACATCTGCAGTCAAAAAAGTTGAAAAAATTCTCTAGGGCAAATTTTCCACATTGGGGTCTATGCACTTCTTGAGCTCCACAAATACATTCTTCAAGGTTCTATGAAAGGTTTTAAATTTTGTGTTTTTTCCTGCAAAGATAAACTGAAAGGGAATTAAAAACAATTATGTTCTGGATCACCTTGTGACCATCTTTTATCCTAGTTTTGATCCAGGATTTTACTGCTTGTATTTACCTTTGTTTTATTGGTTTCTACTGTATTTACTCTCAGGGAGGGACAGAGGAAGTCAAGAAATAATATAAAACAAAGCTTTTCATTAGTTCAAATAGAAAAAAAGTGATCAGAGAATGGAGACATCATATGAGTACGTAAGCATGCTGAGTGAAAACGAAACAAAAGAAAAACCCTGCACAGCTGCAGTATCACATGACCGTGTGCAAATTGTGAGCATACGAATTGCAGCCACACATTCTAGAACATACCAGTTTTATAGCATTTCATTAGCAATAAGTGTCATGGTAAGTATGCAAAATGATGACAATGACCTGGGTAGTGATTCAAGGATCATATACCATTCTCAAATTTCAAAGATAAAATTAACAACAAATGAAAATTAAAAGATGCTAACATATCTTTATATTATTAAACCCAATCTAATCAGTTTAAATTCAAGAAAGCAGTTGCATATACCACTTACTTTTATCAATTTAAATCTTATTATTTAAAAAAATAAAATTTTAAAATAAAAATAAAATCAGAAAATAAATAAATGAATAAGTTTTATTATTTTACCTTTAAATGTTTACTTGTACATAGTTTTGGCTTCTTAATTATATAAGAGTAAAATGAATAATAAATGTATTTCTAATCTTTACACATATTTATTACACATACATTTTACATATGTTATATTACAAAAGTCAATCTAAGTAAACAATGTCAATTGATTATTATTACTGCCTACTTTTTAAAATTAATTTATTGTCTACTTTTTAAATGGGTCCATTTGATGACTCTAGCCTAAGAAATATTCTTCTAGTCTTTAAAACTTTTCAAACACAAACCAGGGTAAATAATACATTTACCACAAGCATGCTCATGTGTGCATCACACACACACACACACACACACGTACACACACACTGAAAATTTCACAGTTCTTACTCCTACTCTGCAAATATAAGAATTATGAAATTCAATCTGATATTCTATTCTATTTTCAATTTCAAAAGCTATTCATGACCCATTAAGTTAATTTAAAAACCTAATAATAGTGAATCATACAAATTGTAACCCCACTGTCTCAGGGACCTTGCCAAACAGTTCAACACTTTTCAGAAGATGTCCTGATATGGGTCAAAGGTCCATATTTGAGCCCAACAAAAAGGGGATACAGCTTTCAATGGAAGAAAAAATGATTTTAAGTTCTCATTAGTATATAATGTTAGTATAAGAAATGATGAAGGCAGCTTGGAATTTAGGTCTACTTTAACATAAGCAACATCAAAAATATCTCTTTGAGATTTATCAATGTAGAATAGCACATAAGTCTAAAGTCAAAAATCCCAGCTTGAATAAAGAGTAATTTGGTCATAGTGTACTGATACGCATAATTTATCTCTAGAGACTGAACTGGAGTTTTGGGGTTGTAGCAGAATCCACCAGAAACAAAACAACAGATTGTAGACAAATAAGCAAATAGGATAATTTAGTTCAGGGTCAGGGCAAAACTGGTGAAGAAATAAATCCCATTAATTGAAGTTAGAAATAAAGGTTAGCAGCACATGTGAGGGCATGATGACTCCCATAAAGGGTTTTCCAGATAAACTGGGAAAAACCCTGAGCCTATTAATCTTAGTCATTCCACCCTGAAAGTAACTAGAGGATTTAAATCTATTAGTATTTGTATTTATTTTTTCTGTGAAAGGTAAACAGCTCAATACTGTGGTCATGTCCTCCAAATCCTGAGAGTTTTGAGTAAAAGAAATCCCCAGGTGCCTCTACATCATATACAATATTTATATCTCCATTTGGAGAAAACATTTCAAATATGATAATGAAAGCTTAAGAAGGCAGCTGTCTTTTTAATGCATATGATTTGTCTTAAAAATGCTTGAAGTTACACTGTTATGGAACAAACAGTTTAGGTTGTTGAATACAGTTACAATTTGTATTATTGTTACAGTCACTGGATTGTGAAACACATTTAAAATGAAGCTTAAAGAGAATTTAAGTATGGCAGAGAGGCAAATATTAACATAGTTATATATTATGCTATATACACTTTCTTGAAAATACAAAATATTGACACATTCTGATAAAGTACAATTCTGAGTTCACACAGCATAAAATTAATAAAAGTCAATCTACTTGAAAAAGTATTTTAACAGTTTGAATTACATGTACTAAATATCAACACTGACTTAATAAACCAGATAATTTATATACCTATCACTTTATAGGTATCAGTACATACTGCTAACATCTCAAAAGAGATTGTTTTACAAAATATCAAATAATAATAGAGTAATCATCTCCCTTCTGACATCTCACTAGTAGAGCACTTAGATTTCTAGTTCTCTGTGGGATATCATTTATTAACTGACTCTGGAAACATATTTAAAACTATTTGATGCAAAAGTGAAGAGAGCTTTATTGGTCATGCTCTTCCTTGTCAGTTTGACAGCTTTCTTAGTGACCGAAAATTGGCTCATTAAGAGCCAATTTTTAAAAATCCTTTCACCTGTAAGAGAGATCAAGGATTCAGGGATTTAAGTTCATCAGTGGTATGAATGAATGAATGAATGAATGAATGAATGAACGAACGAATGAACGAACAAATGAACACACACACAGACACACACAAAATGTACAATCTACCATACAATCTACTTGATAAAAGTCAAGTCCTATTTCTCTGTTATCTAGACCAAAAATATTATGAATAAAAATGATAGAAAATTATGAATATAACTATCTTCAATCTGTTAGATAATTAGAGGTTGCATAGGGAAGACAACTATGTGCTTATCAACAGACTATCTTTTGTAGGGTTCTATCGGCCCCTGTGGTTTCTTTACTGAGGCCAGGATAATGCTCAGAGCAACTCAAAGATGTGAGGAAAGGTTTGGACATTAGTCAAATAGTTGCTACACTTTGCATGCAATGTAGAGTTTTCACCATTTTAAAAATATGAGCAGGTAAAATTACTTGGTTTATCTTACTAGCCTTACACACTGAAATAAAAAGAAGAAAGAGAGGTGGGGAGGGAAGGGAAGGCAGGGGGAGTGAGTAGGGAAAAGGAAGGAAGAAAGACGTGTGAACACACTGTAAAACATTTCCTTCAACTTTCTGCAGTAAAAAGTGACTTTTTTTCTGAAAAAAAA
>NW_006442103.1:6088433-6101702 GCF_000325575.1 Pteropus alecto | reverse complement strand
AGTGATTGTTAGATAAATGTGCAACTTTGAAGGTAAAGTCTATTATCAGTTGCTATGAAGCTTCTATGGATGGTCTTTGAATAGAACAATATATGTGACCAGTTATCTGCTGTAGGTCTAATATTCACCAGCCTATTATTAGAAGAGACTGAGATAATACAAAAACTTTCATCCCCTCCCCAGGCTTCTCTAGGAATTCTGGTACAGAACTGAGGCCAGAGCCAGTACATCTCTTGCTTGGTACATCTGTACAGTTTACATAAGAAAAATAAATTGCAGAACTGTTTATTACCAAAAGTAATAGAGTCGCACTCAGGGTAGCCTCATTCTTGCCCAGCAGTAACACAGAATATATATAGCTTGAACTAATAGGGAACTTTGTATGATTAGAACTTTGTACATTAGAAAAATATAAAAAGTTTTGTCCTAAGTGTGCTTAGTTTTATTATCTACAGTGCATGTAATGGCAAATTTGAAAATTGGAGAGAAATAAGGATCAGGTTAAACCATATGAAATTGACCATATTCAACATTTATATCTTTAAAATATGACAATTTCACATGGTCCTAACTAAAACATAGTGAAATATCACTACATTTCATGATTTTCAGGTTTGGTAATATCTACACCAAACCTGAAATTTTAAACACTAGTAATGAATATTAAATGTACACAGCTCTGCATATACTCATCAAAAAGTTTGCCACTAACATCTACTTTCTTTATAGCTAAGCACCATGCTTGACTTTACAAAAATGAAATTGGCATTAATGTAGATGATCTAATGCATATAAATACTGGCCTTTATTATTTATCACACCATAAAAGCTCTGAATGGGCTTGTAAACCTAAATGAAAAAAGACAAATCCATTTAAAATGGTAATACTATATGAGAGAAACTGATCCAAATATTAAGAAACACGTCAACCTGTGCTTCCTGTAATAGTAGTCAATGGGTCATCAATATTTTTGTTCTTTTCCTCTGGTGCTTACATTTTATTTTTATTGCTTTTATTTTAACATATTCTTCTGGTAATAACTAGCATGTTATTCATACTGTACCTTCCTTATATGAAATACTTGATAAAGTATGTTATTATTTCTTTAAAAATTAATAATCATTTCAAAATTTCCTCTTTGCGTCTCCACAAAAGTTTTAAATTGCCTTGCCTGAGCCCAACAAGAAGGAACTGCATATTTTACATACTAAATTACTGATTCATGGGGCAGATTAAATTTAAAACTTAAAATTTCTAGCTTAACCATTCTAAATTCTGAGAGCTGGGTAGAAGTAATATGCTCTCCCACCAAAAATCCTCTGCAGGATTCTGACATGAGTTCAACCAGAATAATTAGGAAGACAATTTTGCTAAATCTTTGTGAAAACTAATGCATTACTAATAACTTATTGGTAGAGGTTATTATTAAATCAGATTCTCAGATTATCCAAATATTTGACTAGATTACAATTATCCGGTATTTAATAAGGTCTGAAGGACTCACGCCATCACCTAGAAAGTGGAAATATTTGCTGCTTGAAGATTAATTTATTCCAGCAGTGATAACCTGTTCTGTTGTCTTGGATATGCCCAACTACTATGTCAAGGTTGTCCCTACAGCTAACGTAGTTCTTCAGGTTCCAAGAGCTGTCGTGGTGCCAGAGCATGACCACCCCACAGGCGACCGGGGCTGGGGGATGAGGAGGCTGTACTGATTGGGGATCACACAGGCGCAAAAGGGGGTTTGACTGAAGGTTTGCTCAGGGTTTTTCAGGGTCGCCCTAATAAGATATATGTGGATGCCGAGCGCATGATTTCATAGTAACGTCAGAACTGACAGAGCTCCTCTACTCTTAAAAGAAATATCTATGTGTCCCACCAATATTAACAGTAGAAATGATATTGTGCTATTTTTGTTGAGTCTCACATCTATAAATTTTTGGACACAACATCTCCAAAACTGGATTATTTTACAATAAATGTTTGTTTAATATAGTTCTCTTCAAAAATATTATTAATCTTAATGTTGCATCTTATACTCAGTGGTATCTTAAAATCAAGTAAATTATATTTCATATATCTAACTTTCCATGCACTCTATGTAAGATGTAAAACTAATGAAACCATATACATAGATTTAATTTTCCTGAGTTTCATGACTGGTTGCAATCAGTGAAGAAATAGTCAATAATCTCTACATATTTGTCAGAAGACTAGGCATGATGTTAGATATTTACACAAGAGTACAGAAAAAAAAAAAACAACACGGGATTTCTGACAGAAAAGGTCTAAATGTGTGTTGTATCAACTGCTCTTTTTATAATTCCAGATTTTAGGGGATGGAAGTTATCCCCAAAAGTGGAGTCTTTTCCTCTACTAAAAACTATTTTTTCTATAATAAGGAAATAATTTAGGAGAGATTTGATATTTAAATACTTTTTGCTTCTTACAAATTCATGTTACTGCTGACTGTGAATATTTAAGAAATTCAGAAAATGCATTTACCAAATGGTCTTTGTATCAGTCTTGTATAAATTAAAATATTCTTAATACAAAATAGGATATCTGGCTACTTTCTATTCAGCACTGTATTATCGAAATAGCATTCAAGCAATCCATAGCTAAGTCCAGGCTTCTATATAAACCTACTTTTATTATGTGAATTAGTAATATTCCAGCCATGATAAAAGATAGGAGAAAGGGATTTTGAACATGACTCAGTGTATTGCATCAAAAAGTAAAACAACTCATTAAATCCAAGACAGATATATAAAATATCTAACAAATCTCAAACATAATGTTTTATAAAAAGATGAAATGATATAGAGCACAGCACCAAATAATTTAATATACAGCAAAACAGATAAAATGTTGAATTAAAAGAAGATTATTATTTTAAGGAAAAGTTTTTCATTTATGTAAGATAGCGATATCATCAGGAATAGGAAGAAATAAGAATAAATTTGGAAGGTCGCCATTCAAATTATGTTGTATAGTAAGTAGCACACACACACACAAAAAAAACCCATGACAACTAAAAACTGAAAAGAAAATATAGTGAATAATGGACAAACTTTAAGCCATACATTGTGTTTTAGACAAAAGTAAATTCTCATTACTCCTTGACAGAAGCAAGAGTCTACCAGGACCCTGTGATATCTTCTGAAGTTGTATAGCTCTCCCTTAACTTTGTTAGAATCTCAAGGCTGAGGGGATAATTCAGCTCATTCCAAATCACTCCTTCACATTTCCATCTCTTTGTGACATTCCTCAGAATTTTCACAATCATTGCTGGTAAATACATCAACGAATATGATTAAATCATATATATATTTGCAGTCATATGATTTATCTGAGAGACGATGATTATATTTTAATTAAAGTCCACAATGAGGTCCATCTAAATGCAGTTTGCATAACTTCTCTCTACTAATTCAACTACGGCTGATTTTAAAAACGCAAATATGGACCGAGACTAATTTTGAATCATTCTTCAAGGATTGTGACTGCCTTTGTTTTCTCAAGCTCTATAGTACGATCTTCTGCTACCATCATGAGCTTGCTTCCTAGAACTCTGCTATCATTACTCAAAAGAATGACCCAGAAGATACACCTCTGCTAGCGATGTTGGTAGCTCACAGGTAATGGCTTCTCACGTGAGCCCAGGTTGATACTGGAATCTTACCTCTATTATTTCCACTACCTACAACCAGCAATCTCGAGCCCGAGTTAAAGCCTCAGTGCTACAGATTGTGCCATTATTCATTGTTGTATTTGATGCAGGATACAAATGTATCAGCTTTTGGCAGTCAACGTCCTTCTGTGTAATAATTTAGTGAGCTAACCAACATATACGAATGCCTATGGGCTTTTTGTGGGCTCCATGTGGTAACTATATAATCTGCTTCCTTTCCCACTGATGAGATCCATAGCAGAACAATCTGGGGAGAAGTATGCTGTACCCATCATTGAATATCAGCCACTACCCCAAAATGGAGCATATGAACATTAACACAGCAGTTTGGAATAAACAATCTTCTACATCATCCCTCTCATGAAAACACTGTCTAGGCTTTTCTTTCTGGGTATTATATTATGTCTCCTTCTAAGGTATAAAATCCAGCTTTGGATTTCTCCAAAGACTTATCAACTTCCAGATGCTCACAGTCTTGAATTGAAATAAAAGCCTTGTATTTAGTTGTGGTTTCTCTGGAACACCCATAGGAGACGGCACCTAAATTCACACTGTCTTCATGAGCGTGCTCCTGTCTTCTCACCTTCTGAGCTGCATCTAAAATGATGGCACCTGCCACACACATCCTAAATCAGTTTCATCATTATTAAATGGAGAAACATCCAGCAAACTCTTAGAAAATCTGAAGAATCCTCTAAGACTCAGTACCAATGATATTAAAGTCAAAACTAAGCTTTAATGAAAAATGTGCTGCATAAATAAAATCTGAAGAATATGCTTTTCATTAAAATATAAATATTCAAGTGCCATGTCACCAATTAATTTACCTTAAAATATTTAAATTAGATCATGTTTTAGTAGATTGTACATACTACGATTTATTTTTGGCATTTAACAAAAAAAATAGGTTGATATTGAAAGTAGCACTGCAAACTACAAGCCCAGAATAGGTTTTACTCATTTATCATTCCCTCCTCCCTCACGTAGCAAAATGATTACACGACATTTTTTCACAGACATTAAAATAAACAGAAATAACTTCTGATGATGTTTTTGTTTTATTTACCAATGTTATTTTGGAAATATAGCTCTTTGAAAAACTAGTTTTTTAAGATGTCATAATGGCATCAATGAAATCTGAACATACTTAACCAGAACAAAATGCATGTTCTGCATTTTGAGTGTCAGCTTATAAAATAAGAGGTCAAGGGACCAGAACCAGTGTTAGGAAGTCTGTCAAGATGGAAGAAGAAAATGGATAAATAGAAAGGGCCCTAGTTTTTCCCTAAAGAGTTACAACGGTGTCATTTTTGGGGGTTTATCCTACACGAACAGAAGACTTGAAAAATTTTAAGGTTTTGGCTCATGTATAGACTGCATCAAATTATCAACAGATTAAAAATAACCATGGCTCGTACCACTGATTACCAGTCAAAATATTTCAATTTTCTGACTATTTAATAACTAATCTTTGCAAACTACTTTATTGTTCACCAAGAACTTTCACATGTAAGCTCATTTGTTCTTCCAAACAGCTCAATAAAGATCCATTCATCAACAAATATATTTCAGATACTGTGTAGACTGGATGAGAACCTGAGATTTTAACTCAAGCCACACACCTAAGAGGGAGACAGAGATGGATATGGAATCCCATCCCGTGTCTGTCCCACTATAGGATGCTACCACTCACAGGGCAATGTGAAAGGCAATTACGTGATACAACAATTTGTTACAGCTGATGCTGAAACCTTTAGGCAAACCAGGCAGTCTCCTAAGACCGACATACACAGTTAAGACAGAATGGTTATTATGAAAAAAATGAAAATTCAAAATATAAAAGTTTAATAAACTACTAGATAAATGACAATATTCAATTTGTGATTTTAACATTAAAATTATTTCTTTGGATGGCTTAAATCTGTTTTCATCCTAAAACAAATACAAAGAAAACAAGAGAGTTAGTTATTTGACTGCCCTAATTTGTGAAGGTAACATTTATTTTTTAGCCACTCTTCATCGCAGAGGATATAGAAATGCTTTTGTAAATCTAAGTTTTATAAAAGCACTTTAGAAGGGTATGCCATTATATAGTAGCCTGGCAGCTATGATGTCTCTCAGAGCATTCACTGCCCAGGTACCTTGGGAATTGATGCATGGAGGCGGGAGCTCAAGAAGCCATCCAACACTTGGCACCACTGCCTTCCAGCATTTGCCAATTCCCCCTAATATACTTTGAACGCTAAGGCTACTCAGAGCAGGTGGCTTCCGCTGCAGGAAGAGAACTATGGAAAGATATTCATGAAATAAATATTTATGAGCAATCCCAATCTTCATTTTAAGTATTAGGAAAAAATAAACTTTAAACAGAGAGAACCTTAGGAATTGCTGATCTAAGGCAGCATCTTTTAAATATTTACAACCTCTTTGTGTTACTTCTGAAATCCTTTAATCTGAAGTACAGTAAATAAATTAGGAGAGCAACACTGAGTATGCCAGAGAATTCTGATAAATTCCCTTTAGCATGAGGAAATCAGTCATTTATGTAAACAGTTTTCTTGTTTTTGCACAAATTGTTTTTCAAGCAAAGTAACATTGTTTTGCTATTCAACTAAAATCTAGTTTATGACACTACTTAAGTGATGGTGTCAAAGTTCTTCCTTGTAGCGATTTCAAAATTGGCAAGACTATTTTTGCTAGACTACTGAAAGTTAGGTATAAGAGTTTATGATATTTTCCAATTCCCTCGAATGCAAACATTTTCGGGGGGTCTTGTCATAAGCTTCAAAGTAGGGGCAAATGCTTTAATGACAGGAAAAAAAACAGAATATTTGAAATAACAGTGTTTTATAAATTTCAATATAGAGATTATAAATGGTCACCTCTTGTATAGAAATTACATTTGTTCACAGAACTCTTTCTCTGTCCTAGAATGTGTATTTCAAACTTTTAAATTAATAGACTTTATTTTTTAGAGCAGTTTTAGATTTACAGAAAAATTCAGCAGAGAGTACAGTGTCCCCATGTACACCTCCCCGCCACACACAGGGGCACAATTTCCCCTCTTACTGACGTCTTGCATTAATGTATGCTATGGACTGAATTGCATCCCCCTCAAATGTCATACTCTCATTGTGACAGTATTTGGAGATGGAGCTTTGGAGAGATAATTAGGTTTAACAGGTCTTGAGGGGTGGGGCCCTCCTGATGGGATCAGTCTCCTTATAAGAAGAGACATCAAAAGTCTTTCTCACCATGTGAGGACACAATGAGAAGGCAGTCATCTGCCAGTTAGGAAGAAAGCTCTGGCCAGAACCTGACTATGCTGGCACCCTGACCTCTGAATTCTGGCCTCCAGAACTGTGAGAAGAAATCTCTGCTGTTTAAGACATCCAGTTTATTGTATTTTGTTTCAGCAGCCCAGGCTGCCTAATACAATGTGGCATATTTGTTACAATTGATGAACCAATATCAATATATTATTATTAACTAAAGTTCATAGTTCACATTATAGTTCACTTTTTGTGTAGTATAATCTGTGTGTTTTGACAAATATATAATGACATTTACCCACCATTATAGTATCATACAGAATCATTTAACTACAATATGTATGTTAATAATACAATATGTATGTTAATTGCTTTTTCAGATTGCTCACCAGCTACCAACTTTTCCTCCCAGTCTAGGAGAGATTATCTGTTTAAAAATTCTGGTGAATACAGTCATTCCATTTTTCTTCATTAATGCTGAATTTAATTACATACTTTATTTCATAAACTAATTTCCTTAAATGGATTTCACCCAGGACTATGAGGTCAGAAACAATTCTACTTAAGGAAATTGTTAGTCCTGAGGGGATTCTCAGTTATTGTGACTCAGAAAGTCTAATCTACAAATAAGAGAAGTTGAGATTTAGAGCTCTGCAATAATGTCAGGATAATGTCTGCTCATGACTTAAATCAACTGGGAAAAATTTACAGGCTAGCCAGAAATTTCCAGTCGGAAACTATATAAGCAGTTGGGAAGGTATGACGGTATTCCTGTCCCTATTTCTTAAAGTCAGACATGTGGAAAATCTGCTCTCTCCTCTCATTCCTACCTCACATAGTGTCACAACGCAATGTAAACAACAGTTTTAACACTGGAGATGGGATACCAGCAGTTGTACTGTGTGACCCTGGGTGAAGTATTTAATACTGCAGAGCCTCAAATTCCTTATTTGTAAAATATCGTAATTACACTTGCCTCACTTAATTTCTGCAATGATCAAAATGATATATACCAAATTACTTGGTATATATCAACATTCCTAATAGAGTGCCTGATATTTGACACTTACTGAATATTTGTCACTGTTATCATCCTTATTATTAGCATTTTTTATACAGTGGAAATACAAGAAAGAAATTAACCATAGTGACAGCTGCCTATTGGACTGTAGGACATGCAAAAATTATCAAGAGATGTATCAGACCTTTCACCCTAGCTATGGATAGTGGTAGCTGTACAGTCAACGTAACATCGCATATTAGAGGTGGAGACAACGTTAGATTCAAGAAATCTTTATTGAAATTACCCCTGGTTTCCTTCTGGGTTAGTCTGACGTGTATCTATTTACTTTCTAATGGTAGAATAGTTCAAAAATAAAATTAGTCTTTGAAAACCATGTGGTCAACAGGCAGAAAAGAAGGAATTTTTTAAAACCACCATGGATAGTAAAAATTTATTCAGAAAACTTCTAAATATTTTTTCCAACTAATTGAATTAGAGTACTACAAAGGTATCTCAGCCCTACGCATACTAATAGATGTAGGTGAAGGGAAGAAATGAAAAACTAAAGATCAGAGAAGTCATATTATGTTTCAAAAATCAAGATCCTTTCTCTTTGCTAGATCATAAATTTGAAGACAACTTATTTTCATAAATAAAATGTAAATTACCTTGAAATAAAAATAGTTAATAGTTACAGGTTTTTAACTGGTCTGGCAAAATTAAAATACTGAACAATTATTATGTCATTTAACCAAAATATTAACTCCCTATGTGCCATTATTTTCTCCATACTACATTAGAGAAAACTGAAAAAGATCTACTAGTAACTTGACTAAGCAAGTTAATAGTGCAAACAGAATTTGAACCCGGGACATCTGGCTATAAGAGTCTGTACTCAACTCTTCTTTCAAACTACGGAAGAAAAATACATTAGAAATTGGAAGAATTAAATTTAATATCAAGATCTAGTACACACTATTCCTAACCACGGAGAAGTGGCAACATCCTGAAACACTCCTCTTCCTCAAAGAGGACACTACAGACCTCACAGAGTCACAGACCTCAGAATGCAATGAGAGGACTCTGAAAGCTAGAAGAGGAAACATAAGGTATTGGCATTATTATTTTTTTAAAATCAAGGGACCCCATGTGGTGCTATAGAACTTCTGGTTTCTTTCTGGGCTGTGTTTATTTTTGAGAGTATGACAGGTTGGAAAATTACTGTGAATTGCTTCTGTGTACATGTACGCGCGCGCGCATGTGTGTGTGTGTGTGTGTACATAGTAGCCTCTAAGAATTAATCCTTTCAAACATATGAGTAGATAAAAAGCAAGGAAAGTTTCCAATCTGACATTTATCATTAAAATATCTTGCCGTGATAAAGGATAGAACTTCCACAAATGACTTATATGATTACAATATTTACATTTTCTTTTTATTTTTAATATAAAGGCTTGTATTTTTATTAGCCTATCATTTTACAAACCCAAATCTGACATATCAAAGACAATTTCCCCCTTATAAAATAAAGTGTGATGTACAAAACAGAAGGAATACAATGTTAAGCCACTGTGGGGTTTTTTGAGGCGGATGTTTCCCCCTCTTATCATATCTCCAAATATGAATACACAGTCACAGAAAAGAGAGTCAACGAAGAGGCACTTGCAGGGGATGTAACAGGACGCCGGACACTCTTCCTGTGCCCATATTTCTATTATCACATTTGTATTTTTCAGTCCTTCGAGTTTATTTGTACTGAAAGAATTCTATTTTATGATGATATTTGGAGAGATGTATTCTTATTTTAGTAATTCTCTTAGTTTGTGAAAATCTAAAAAGTATCCAGGATTCACTGAAGCATAACTTTTCAGCTATCAGCTTCTGAGTGTCCTATGACCATGTAACCCAGATACTCATTCAGTTGTAGAACCTATGGCTCTGTTGTAATTAAAATGAGCCTTATTTCTTTTAAAACATGTGCTGAAAATCACTACATTTTTCCATATTTTCTGGAATTTACTTTTCATAATGTACTCACTAAGATTCTAGAGATAATCGTCAATAGAGCTGACACAAAAGCAAAAAGTGATACAACAAAGCTTTTGATTTCTAAAAAGTACCAAAATGTTAATATTAACTACTAAAATACAGTAATCAGATATCACATTTTTTAACACCATTCCATTTGTTGATGCCAAGTTGAGGTTTCATTAAGAATAATTATCATTCATCATCATTTAACTTGAAAAGTCTAACTTCTGAGGAAAATGAGATTAAACTAGAACAAGTGAGATCTTTCCAGGGAAGAGAGATAAATAGCTTTTGCAGACACTTACTATTTTTAAAAGGTGAAAAGCAAGCTGTAATTTTCATTTTTAAAAACAATTTCCCTGTAAGGAAAAGTATAGCTCTTACTTCAAACAGACATATACTTATTACAGCTGAATGAACTACAGGATAAGAAACTTTGTTGAAAAACCTCAAATTTCAGAATCACTCAAAATTCTCTGTATATCAAAAGAATATTCACAGACATCATTTAACCGCATCTGACTTTCCCCTTGAACTCCTTCATGGTCAGAATTCTGCAAAAAAAAAACTTAACACTGTTGTTTACATTCTGATGTTCCCACCTGCTCCTCCGTCTGCACACGTTAGATGACTGGCTCTCCCAAGGTGATCAAACTAAAGTTATGAGTGGCCTCTACACTGATGGAATAAGCATTTTTCTACTCCATTTCTCTGCAACACATGACATTGTTGATGCCATGACATGTTTTCCTTGGCACATAAGACAAAACTCTCTCTTATTCCTCTTCCAACCTTTCCCAACATTGCTTCTTTTGACATTGGCTCACCCTATTTTTTCTGCTTATTTCTAGAGCAATGCAAACTCAGAATTCTGTCGTAACCATCTTTTTGTTTTCATTCTGTATATCCTTTCTCAGTGGTACTCACCCATTGCCATGAGTGACAGTGATCAAATCTGAATCTTCTGCTCCAACACATTTCCAAATCTCCAACTCCTATTTCTCCTTATAAAACATTTCTACTTGGATGTCCCACTGACATGTCATTCGTGCTTAGCATGTTCAAAGCTGCATGCATTTCTCTCTGCCCAAACTTATGCCTCTTCTGGACTTCCCTCTCTCCATTAGGGGGTCATCCTCAGGAGTTGTAAACACCTCTTGATTTTCTCCACTCCAATCAGTCCTAAATAACTTTTTGAGTATATCATCTGTCTTTAGCCCTTTTCAGGTCTTTAAAAAAACTTTTCCTGACTGCTTGCCAGGGCCACGTAATGTGTCACTCTACCAAATCCACTCTCTATTCATTCATAGGAGTTCTCTGACTAAAACAAATCATGAGAATCCAGAAACTATCAAAATGAAAACACATCTATATAATTGTAAGAGTTCATTGTGCAGAGAAGAACAATTCGTAAACTGAGAGTCTTCGAACCAACAATGGAATGAGGCTCAGAAGCATGTTGTTACAGAAACACTTAAATAGTGAAAATGAAGTGTCTCTTTATTCTTTATAATGATTGGGTATAGCATTGGCATTTCTCCAAATGACAGGGACTGGTTAAAAGTATTACCTTATGCCATTTTTGGAAAACAATTTAGGTTTAGGTTTTGTTTCTGATTTTTGAGGCATATATACAGACAATGACCCAAGTTAAGTTTTCTTGTGTTGCAGGGTAAGCTATATTAGGTTTCTTATGTAGCTTAACTGGTTTTGTTTGCTCAGAGAATTTTCAAACCTGGTCTCCATTTTGTATTTTATTTTAACAAAACAAAGAAATCAATCTAAAACATTTGCTTTGCTATCTCCCTGTTGCCAACACTGTTGATTCGGACCTACTCAGGATAGCCTACAAGTCTTTCCAGCTCTTTTCAACTTCTGCCTACTCATCCTTAATCCTCATCTTTCTATGACTCAATTACATTGAACGCCTCACCTCCTCCAAACACTCCAGGCTGTCCTGAGCCTTTGACTTTACTTCTGTGAAATGCTACACAGAAAGCCATACATTCTTTAAGCTCAGCTTAATTATCACCTCTAATGCATTCACTAACTCAATGCTAAGTGAGCAGCTCCCTTATGATCCCACCATTCTTCCACAGCGACATGTGTTACATTATGTTATGAACATGTCTACCTCGCTATTTTCAACATATTAATTTCAATATATATTCGATGTGTGTCAATGCATATTTTCATTTTATTTTCAGTGTATTATAATGTAACATTTTAATACAACTTAGAATGATTATAAATATGCATTTGTTTTGTTTTGTTTTTACTATTCTTGAGTGACGTATCTACAGAATTGTTTGCTGCTGAATTAAAACACAGCTATTTTAGGATGTCTATTTTAGGGTTTTTGTCTATTGATAGCCTGTTAGTCTCTCAAGTCTTGCTAATGGTGCATCTCTCTGCAGAAGATTCCAACCAAATCCAAATTTTTTATTCAATTTACTGTCAGCTAGAACATTAGCAAACTAAGCATTTTACAACTCTGTATATAGTAAAAGTAAATGGTGTCCTGGGGGCTTTCTTATGTAACAAAGTAGATGCACTTTAATACTCATACTGTTTTTTTCTCTATTTGGATCTAGAACTAAATTAATATGTATTTCTTTATTCTATTTGAGATATCTAGTCAGGTAACAATGAAATAAGCAATATGATCCCAAAATCTATTTATTCGTGTATCGGAATAAAAGCATACTTATTCATTTCCATCAGGTGTGTAGCGATATACTTTCTTGAGATTAAAAATGTGAAAAGCCCTTGAAAATTTGGTGGAGTGACAAATATAGAAATAAGCAATTATAAAAGAATGTGACTGCACCTTAACCAGGCAGTAAAAGAGGCATAAAATCAAGAATCAGTGCTTCTCTATGGGGCAATAGGAAGAGGGAGGAGTGGACGCTTTATTAGAAGTACCTGGGAAAAATTTATATTACACATTCTTGTGCTCATTGCCACAGCATTGGGGGTGGGGAGCGGGCAGCATATGAATACTAAAAAAACTCCCTAGGTAATCCTGACCTTTGCTACCTCTACCTCTACTGAGAATCACTGCAAGAATCACCGTTTTCCCCAGTTTGCTGAAGAGAAAGGGTTGAGAAAATCTTCAGAGAAGAAACAAACTTTGAGTTGAATTTTTATGGGTGAGAAGTGCACTAGCATTCTAGAGGAAGGAAATAGCATTGAAGAGCACAGAGGATCCAGAAACTTAGTAACTGGGGCAAGCCTTATACTACATATCCTTTATGGAAAATTGGAA
>NW_006442103.1:6051388-6088407 GCF_000325575.1 Pteropus alecto | reverse complement strand
ACCATGAACAACTCCACATTCACTAGTCTTCGAGATGTCAACGGGGTACAAAAATGAGGTCACTGCTGTGCCCTGCGACAGGGAAGTCTGCAAGGGGCAAATATTGATAAGTGCTAGAAGACTTTCAAGGCAATGAGCAACATCCCTGGAGCTACTGGCATCTCAGAGATCTTTTAAATGTCTAGGTGCAAAGAGATAATATCCACATTATATGGAGAAGGTAAAGCAATTGTTTTGTAATTGATCAAGTAAAATTTCACAATTATTCATTGACTACCTGCTATTAATTGGGTATATTTGTTCAAAAAATATGATGAGAATACTGATATTGGTAACAACTAATACTGTTTAATATGTTTCAGACACTGCACTAAGCATTTTAGCTGGTCAGTTACTTTATAATAATCTTTACAATAACCTTATCAGCTAGGTACTAGTATTTACTCCTATTAAAAGATAAGGTAAATAGCTGTTTAGAAGTTAAATAACTTCCTTGGAGTGCACCGGTGTTGGGTAGCAGAGCCAGAATTTATACCTAGGCCCAGCTGACTCTAGACTACAAGCTCTTTATCACTGAGTTATACTGACATGGTGGGATTGACAATTATGAACCTCACTCTCCTTCAAAGAAAAGAATACTGCCGAAGAGGGTTAGGAATAATCCTCTAGTCTAGATCCCTCGATGAGCACCATGAGGCTGCAGGACCATGACCACCCTCAGGAGTCCTCTCCGTGAGTGCTGAGAACACAGCTGCCCAGGTGACAGTGAAATGGCAGTCTATCGTTTCTAGGTTAGTGATGAAGTTCTAACAGCAAAAATGCTTTAGTGGTAGGAGATCACAAAGAATAAAATTACCAGTAACTACAATTTCCAGATCTGAAGAATAAGAGGCTACCTTGCTATGTGACAGTGTTTTTCACCTCTCTTGGCCTCCAACTGTTCATCATTAAAATAGATTTAACAATACAAACCAAACACAAAAGCCTGTTGTAAGTTATCAGCAATACCACTGCTAGTAAGGGATTGTAAACAGAAGTGCAGCTTTTGAGGTGCTGTCATACCGCTGTCCCATGACTAAATGAGGGGGAGACCAGTAAGTACCACTTGCCATGTCAGCAAAGAGCCAAGTGTTTGACTTTTGAAGAATGGTATCATCTTCTAACATCATCAAAATGTAATATTCTTTCTTGTTTTCTCTAAAGCACAACACATAGTAAAGCCAAATAAATACTTTAAGTCAGACATACACAATACACACAAGTTAAAATTAGTGAAGCTATATTCCAGTATTGAGCTATGTTTATTATTTATTAAAAAAACTTCAAATATTTGAATAAGTGATCGTTACATATCGCATTTCAATGATTACCTAACTTGCAAAACTGTTTTATGCAAAATGTATATATAAAAACATAATATGAATAGATGAATGTTTATTTGCATAATTTACTTAGTTTACATTAAGTACTATTAAATGTTCTTTGATTCCCCGACGTTCTTTTATAGCTATTTTTTAAATTACCATTAACCAGAATTCAAAATGCTGATTACATTCTTAATATACTGTGACATTTTACTACTTATGATTTTATGAAGTCGAGCATTTAAATTAAGATACTAATCACTCTAAGCTAAAGAGACGTGGCATTATGTATTTGAAAGTTTTATGATTTATTGATTCAACATGCAAATTACAGTATTTGAACAATGATATTGAAAGTATTTAATTTTGATAAAATAGAAAAAAGATATAGTTAAAAAAGTTTTATTCAATTTAATACCAACACGAAAATAATTTTAATCCAAATCAGTGATTTTATTGACTAGGACAAAATAGTACCGAGCTTCGACTTCCAAAAGAGCAATTACACTTTTTAAGTAGAAATAAATTTGTCATATTAATTTATATTTACCACACATATAGTGTTTCCTTAAATACATTTGGCCAATAAAACAATTTTCTGGGAATTGGGGACATTTTATTTCATCTGGCTGTACTTTAAATATATGAAGGAATGGTCATTAGTGCCCTATGAACTGACAGATTTCTTAAGCTGATGAAATATGACTGCTTTTTCCCCTTCTGTGTGCACATGGAAACGCAAACAATGTTGTTACATATAATGGCAAATCACTGAAGTAACTTTCTCTTTGAGAAAGGCTCTGACCAAATAAAGTCAGCCAACTAGAAAGGTTGTGTGAATTCGTAAAGCCTTTAATTAAAACTCTTTCTTTTTTAAAGCAAATCTAATAGCATTAAATACTTTGGTTTCCTGTTTAGAACTACTAGTCCTTGAACTTACCAGTTCTGAGTCATGGGAGCATTGTCAGCCTTGGTCTAATGGCACCACAGCCAGTGTCTCCCAGGATTTGTCCAGGCTGTGACTTTATGAGGCTGTTAGATATGCTAAGATAAATATTAATCATTTTAGGGTAAGAAGTTGTTATATGGTGCTCTAGCAGAAAAACACTCCTGAATGACCTGCCACTGATCTGAAAGAATTAATGTGCCTTTACCTTTTATACTAACATCCTCCTACATGTAGAATAATATCACATACTTGGAGACTCCTACCAGAATATAAAATAACACTATAAAACATAAAAGAAGAACCAAAGGCCTGGGAGTCTGCAGTGTAGACTGAATTCCACTTTGGGCTTGTGCTAATAAATAGTTTGCTTTTGTAGATATGAAGACTGAAAAGGCAAAGACTTACTGGAAAGTAATAGTGACTCTAAAAGGCCTGCAAAACGTGCTCCCATTACAGAGACTTTCTAAATCAACTTCTTCCTGTGGACTACACAGGGCTGAAAAATTAACCTGGTTGAGAAGGCTCCACAGTGCTTAGAACTGGAGCAGGGAAGAGACGATAAACAGGAAACCACGCAGAAAGCCCCGTGGTGCAAACACCTGAGGAGAGGCAAAGTGAATTCCATACATGGAGGGGACAGAAATACTGATCAACTTTGGAGGTCTGAGATTAAAAAAAAATTAGAGCCAAGGAGTAAAGACAAAGCAAAATCATAATGGGTAAGAGCAAGTGAAATGGGCTAGAGGTGTCATTGAGATGGGACAGAAGTGTGGAAGTCCTTAGAAACTGTTTTCATGGGCCCGCTTATGTGTGTGGTGGTATGAGGTGGCTTACAGTTCCAGAGAGAAACGTGTCATCTACTCAGACACTAGTTTTTCACATTTAGTGAGGCATATTAGCACCGGTGTTGAGGTGACCCCAAATGTTTGAGTTAGAGGAGGTACAGGCATTGAGTTGAGTGAGGTTCAGAGGACCCATACCCACAAAACCCTCCAAACCATACCTTCCTAAAACCAGTTCTGGTTAGAAGAGTAGTGATCACCCTGAAAATTAAATGCAAAGTACACATTTCTAAAGAAAATATCATGTTTGGGCTCCAGACCTGGGCCAGAGGGCACCAGGGTGGTGGTCTCCACCCTGCAGGACTCCCATGTAACTCCCCCTGACCATGCATGACCCCTCATGCCACACTCGCATGACCCGGCATGACTCCGCACATCTATGTGCGTTCTGCCCACTCTACACCTGGGTGGCACCGCTGCAGGACCACCATGGAGGGAAAGGTCCTCCATTACTTAAGCAAACAACCTTCTCGATTCTGAGAACCGAAGCCGTGCTAACCACGTACTGTCACTTTGGAGTAGGCAGGAGAAACCTGAGGGTAAAGTTTCTCCTCCCCAACGGTCGGCACCGAGGGCAGGATAAGCTCATTGGCTGGAACCCCCACTTCTCCATGCGGCTGCTGCAGAGGAGGAGACGCTGGCACACCCGACACCGCCGGCCTAAGTCCCCAGCTTTGGCGAGCCGGCCGGGAGAACTGATGGCTATGACTCTGCTAGCATCTGAAAACTGCTGCAGCTGAGAGATCATGGACATCTGCAGGTAGAGAGTGGCATAAAATAGTATTTCTGAAGCTAGCTACTCAGACTTAGCAACTCATAGCTTTTCTTTACTGAGTCTTTCCTCCCAGAGGTGGTCATTTTTTTCTGTCTGTGTGTCTTCTGTGTCCTTTGTCATAAGAAGGAAATACCACAGGGACAGGACACAGGAACCGACTCCCTGTAAGCTTGTTGTTCTAGCTGGCTTCAATGGCTGGGGAATTCAGTTCTCTCCAGAGCAGCGTCTGTGGAGACAAACTTTGATGTGGGTCCCTCTTTAAAAGCCAATGAGGTTTTCCCTTCCATTTCATTTCTATTTCCTAAGAGCTTGGCTGATTGATCAGTAAACTTATCTTCCCTGGTCTCCACCATCTACAAGGTGCAATTACCAGGTTGCACCTGGTGGCCAGGCGAATAGACTGGGTTTAAGTGAGTCTCTGTTCATCCACGCCAGCTCTCAGGGGACTGTGTCATTAGGGGCCTTTGTCATCTCAACCTTCGTTTCCTGATAGTGCTGGAAAAATCCCATTCCAGTAGCGCCTGCCCAGGGCCACGAATTAGTGGGTTCACAGCTGGATGCATCCCAAATTTTGTGGGAGACCGAGACACCGTCCACACACCCTCATCCTGACACCTGTGTACAGAGGGTCTGTGCTTTCTCTGGCGCTGGGGGTGTAGTTTCGGGACTGTGATGGCTGCATCCTTTGCACTCTCTTCATGGAGGCCTTTGGCTTCCTTGCTTACGTTACAAAGAGGCTTACTGACGTGAGCCGCTATTAAAGCCCTGCCGTCAAGCAAGACCAGGGATCCTTGGAAATGGAAAATCTTCAAAACTGGTAAGATGCTTTCTATCTTTGAATGGCATTACTAGTTTGACTGGCTCAAAGTAATTAATCAGTTATATACATCAAGAAATAAAATAGACACTAACCTCAAAGTTTTTTGGATCATATGACCTGGTAAAATATTTGTTATTAAAGCTAACTTAAGTTTGGTTTGATTAAATAGACATTCTTTTTTGTTATTAACATGAAATACATTTGTTTACAAAAGTAAGTTCATGTTATATATTTAAAAATGTGTCAAGAAAATAGCTCAGGTAATAAGTGCCTGAAATCTCAGTGTTTTAATGAATAAATAAAATAGATGCAAATAAAATAAAAGGTTTTTAGGTAAAACTTTAAAAATTTTTTGTGTTATGAGCAAATATATTTCTATAAATTATTAAATACGTTCGTAAATTTATCAATCTAAAGAATCCTCGTATAACAGTTCACAATTGCTTACTTAGCTTCCACTACAAATTAAGAAGGACATTTGAAATATTTATACCTTCTAGCAATTGTGAAGATTCATATGTAAGTTTTTGTTTGAACGCATTTTCAGTTTTGGGGGATATTTATCTAGGAGTGAATTTACTGAACCACATGGTAATTTTTTGCAGGATGGAAATCCCAAACTATTGTACATAGACGCCACACCATTTTACACTTGCACAAGTAATGTTTAAGTTTTCCGATTCCTCTACATCACTGTCAACATTAGTTATTTTTAGTTTTCTCAATTATAGTCATTATAATGTGTGCAAAGGGGTATCGCACTATTATTTTAATTTGCATTTATATCACAATGATGTCTAACATCTTTTGGGGTGTTTATTGAGTATTTGTATGTCTTCTTTAGAGAAGGGTCTATCTGTATCCATTTTTAAAATTTAGTTGTCTTTTTGTTGATGAGTTGTAAAAGTTCTTTGTATACTCTTGGATAACAGAATCTTATCAGATATATAATGTGCAACTGTTTTCTTCTGTCTTGTGAGCTGTCTTTTTACTGTCTAGATAGCTTCTTCTGATGTACTTTTAATCATGAAAAGAAAAGAAAACATTGTTTTCCAAAATTATTCATTAAAAACAAGAAGAGTTGTAGGATAATGGGTAATGTCAGACCACTTAAACCTATATAATTTTGTTAGAAAATTAACAAAAATAATAACTGTTAGCAAACTAACAGTTAAAAAATCTCAGTTTCTAATAAATAAGAAAATAGTTCAGTAAATATAGGATTTTAATTTTCAAGAATATTTTAAGGCAACTTCAAATTTGGGGGGATGTAAGGATCTACTGAGGCTGCTGAGCTATAGAGACGAGAGCAAAAGACACAATCTGGGGGTCCCACAAGCAGAGCATACAAAGTGCAAGCTCACATCAAGTCAGGAAAAGTGGCAATAGGTGAAGTGTCATCATATAAAGCAGGGGTTCCAACCCCCAGGCAGTGGACCGGTACTGGTCTGTGGCCTATTAGGAACTGGGCAGCAGGCAAACGAATGAAGCTTCATCTGTATTTGCAGCTACTCCCCAGAGCTACCATCACCTCAGATTATCAGGCATTAAAATTCTCATAGGAGCACCAGTCCCTGGTACCAAAAAAGTTGAGGACCGCTGATATAAAGAACTATATAACTCTGTAGCTTGCTGCGTTCAGCTGTGTAAATTATACTTTACTTCTGTTACCTTAGGTGCAAAATATTAATAATTTAGAAAGATACATATGAACCAATGTAAAGTCACATTATATTGACATCGTTCCTGAATTAACCAATATCTATCCGCTAATCCAACATGTTTGAGTTTGTTAGAGTAAGGCGGAAAGGGAGAGAGTTGAAGTTGAACCTAAAGTTCAAAGCCATAAAACAGAAGAGGCACAGGTGACCTCTAAGCTGTTCTCCCCAGAGTCTCAGTCCACTCCTGAAGTGGCAAGGTGCTTGGAGACACAAAACGTAAGACTGAAATGCTCCGTAGATGCCAACAGCTATTCGGGAAATGCAGCATAGTGACTCCTTAGCAGGATTTAAAAATACAATGTCTCTTAAATCATCCTGTGGACTGAAGATAAAATGTTAACCTGATTCATCACTGAGATATATATTATCGTCGGTGCAAAGTTAGCATGTTCTCTGCCACTGGACTTGACTTTAACAGAAAGCAATTGTTGGGCTAGAGTAAAAAATGTTTATGTCAGTTATAATCATAATTCTTTAAAGACAGGATAATTTATTTAAATTGCAATAAATTTCATGAATCCTGGAAGGGAAAAAATGTACCATCATTTGTATGGATAAATCTTTTTACTTTTCTCTGATCTGGGCTGATCAGAACAACCTGGAGTATTTCAGGGAATTTCATTCTGTTCTGAGCATGGTAATATTGACCATCAAGAGTGTGTCCAGATAAGAATAACCAGGAGGGTGGCAGCCCTGAAAGCATGTCATAAGAGGAATAGTCAAAAAGTCTGGGCATATTCTTCTTGGAAAAAGACAGGTTTAGGGAGCTTGATTTTAAAGGGCCATTATGCAACGGAGAGAAGTAGACCTCTCAGCTGGTACGTAGAAGGCAGAAGTAAGACAGTGAGTGGAATATGAGTGGTCACAAGGACTTACTCACATTTGGAAATGTCCAATATCGAAGCACATGCTGAAAGTACCCAAGCTGAAAAATCAACGTCTCGGAGATGTTACAGGGCGCATCGTACTACTTAGTGAAATCTGGGCAAGGTGACCTTTAAGCCACATTGTTTGATATTCCAAACCTTTATTCCTAACCATTGGGAATAACATACACACTGTGATGATGCTTTCTCACATTCATTTGGTTATATAAACGTTTTTGAAACTTGGCTACAAGTTAAAATCAGAGCTTTAGAAAAGTGAAAATACATGTTCTACTTCAAGGCCTTTGAATAGTATTTCCGGTGAAGGAAGGCCAGGAAATCTATATTTTCAAAGCAACAAGTGATTGTGCTGCATCCAGTCCGCTGTTCAAAGCACAGGGCTCCTAAGGTCAAGGCGTTGGAGTCCATCCCTGTTATTGGTTGGTTTTAAAAATTGTGCTTTTGAGTAAGTGAAGACTGGGCAATTTAGCTCGGCAGCCAATTTTACCATGGGGAGATTTATTTGTGAAAGGACAGCTAAGCAATGCTACTACTATTACTACTAGTAGTAATAATAATAGTAATAATTGCTTATAGGACATGCACAGTGCTCAGGACTTCCTATGCAATGTTTTCTTAGGATAGGCCTATGAGGTCAACCTCTAAATACTGCCTTTTTTACTTTACTGGAGGATGTAGTGCCAAGACACTTTGTTCTCTGAAATCATAGATTATCAGAAATGTAACTGTTTGAAATCAGATCAGTAAAAATGGAACAGCCCACTCTTGCTTGGAGGATCTGAGTCACTCTGACATTGAGAAGCAGCCTCAATTTTCAATCCAGGTGCAAAACTTCAGATAAAGGTTTTTTGGACATAATGTTCAACATTCATCTTAACTTTGTAGTTTCCAAGGAAACAGAATCCAGAGTTCACTTTTCAACTCAGTCCTAATGTTAACTCCTTTGGTCAGAGCCTTGCTCTTTTTTGTCATTATCAAACTTCCGCTCTATTTAGATATTGTCTAAACTCCATCCTTCCCCCCAAGTCCTATTTTTAACCCTGTTTGTTCTTTTACTTGGTGAGATGCTCCATGGTTCCTCTGGTGTGCAATCTCTCTTGGTGGAACAAGTTAAGCCTAATTTTGTCAGGCTAGAGGTATGTCCTTCATGTTATCAGATGGGTTCTATCGGTAGATATTATAATCTTTAATTTTGTAAAATAGGGTTCAGAAAAGAACTTAGGATCAAAGATTAAGTGACAGAACTGGGACTCTAACCCAGATCTACATGATTTCAAAACCCATGCTCTTAACACTAACACACAGAGTTAGAGAACACTGGAGCTGAAAAAGAAATGAAGGTGTGCCGTGCTGCTAAATTTTAAAAAATCAGGACTAAAATCAAGGTATCCTGACCTCCCAACACCCATCATATCAGTAGTTTTGTTTTCATTCAACTGCCAGTCAGCAACTTTTCAGGCTTCCCCTTGTGTTTGCACTTTCTATTTCCTTGGTACATCCATGGGGCTCTGGGGCCACCCGGACGGAGCCTTCACTGAGACTGTAACACCAGAAACTTCACGCAGCTCCCAGAACTCCAGATAGTACCTGACTATCCCCTCCCAGACAGATGAGGGTATAACATGATCAAATTAATGCATTTAAATTTCTACAGCTTTTGAAATAAAATGCATCAACCTTCCTAGATATAGTTAATAGACTACTACCATAAAATGAGTAAATTACGGAAAGCATCATCCTTCTCTTCCTTTTCTACCCCACCCCAAAATCAGAGTACGTGGGTGGCCATCTATTCTGTCTAAGTCTCTAGTCAACCCTGAATTATAGCTATCCAGGTATGTGTTCCCCAAGTCCTGCCATTGGGAAGCTGTGTAAGACAGTGACGGCCATCAAAACTCAGAAGTATTTACTAATCATGGGCACTAATTTAATGAATCCCCTCAAATCCCACTAAAATATCCCTTACTGACTAAGAGTACCATCCACCTTGAGCTACTGATTTTTGGATATGGCAACTACCTAATGCTATTCAATTCAAATATAATGGAAGTTAATCAAAATCTTGCGAAAGATCCAGGATTCCATGAAACTGACGGATGGGCTGAGAGAGAACTGCTCCGATCAATTCAAAGACATTACTGAAGAGCATCTGGTGGATTTCTACTCTCTAACAACTGAAGAGAGAAGTTATGGAAAGGCCTCCAAAATAAAATGATTTGAACAGCAAAGGCAGAAGAGAGGCTCTGAAAAAATTAAGGAAGTCCTGGAAGAGTTCTGCAAAACCAAATCTCTTTAGGGACAAAATATATCCTCGCAATAAGATAAGATCATTTATTTTATTTGTGTTCATCTTTTCTTCAGGATAAAATTTCAACTACAACTTTTCTTCATTTATAAGAAATTTTAAAACCCATTCAAAGCAGATTAAGTTTTAAGGATCATTTTTTGTTAACAATTGATGATAAGAACTCCTGAACCCCATTCTTGGTGAGAAACATATGTGTTTGGGAACCCTTATTCTCATTTCTCTTGAAAAGTTTAACTTTTTTCCTTTTCTTGGTTGTGTCTCCTTCATCACACATAATGTGAATCCAGGCACATCAGCCCTTCACTTAGTTCTGTCCTCTACAAAGTTGGCGCTCAAGGCCCTTTCTACTCAGTGTGGTCTGTAGACTGGCCACTGTGCATCACCTGAGAGCTTGTTAACTATGAAGAAACTCAGATCCTGCCCTAAACATCTGCGGTAAATTTACATTTTAACAAGAGCCCCAGTGACTCATATGCACTTTTATGTTTAAGAAGCATTGTTCTAAATAATTCCAAGCACTTTTTTTTGCAATACTGTATTTTGTGAAATGTAGAGGTCACTCATCTCTTCTCCTGCCTTCATATCTAATAATTCACAAGGTTCTCCAGAAGCCCCTGTCTTATTCTTCCTCTGTCTTTCTCTTAATTCTTACTAGGGCACCAAAAAAGGCCCCACACTGCTCTCTCAGCTTTCATTTAACTTCTCACCCCGCTGCCCAATATTTATTGCATCTTTTCCGAATGGTCTTCCTCTAAAGAGCAAAGGAGTCTGTCATCACTGCCCTTCCTGCGACTCTTGAAAGACTAGTTGTAATGAGACCTAATCTCCATGGGAAGCCAGGTGCCTGCAGGTTCCTGCTACCCCTCCAACCCCACTGACGTCCTCCTCCCACCCCATCAGGCCCTGACTGGCCCCACCCACACTCCTTGGAGCTCCCTTAAGAACAAGTGATCCCTCACACCTCAGTGGTACATTTCCACCTGTTATCTATCCCCAGGGCAGGATGGCCCTTCTTTCCTGATCTACTTAAGAAATTCTACTAAATCCACCTAAAACCACTGTCCCTTGAAGCCTTTTCTATCCCACCCAAATAGAATTGATAACATTTATGTCCCACTGCATTTTGTACACACTACATATCATATTATGTTGAAATTACTTTCACAGATATACTTCTTCCTTGTTTCTGTCAGTGCCCCAGCAGAATATGAGATCTTGAATGAGAATGAATTTTATCTTTGACCACTAGCATTTAGCGTCCAGAATATAGAGGATGATCAATAAATCTCTGTTGAATGCATAAATGATTTACCATGAAACAAACCTTGCTCCTCAAATAATTCTAAATATTTTTATAAAAAATTATTAACTTATATTATTGATATGAAAGAAAACTTATTTTTTATCACTGACATATTTATTAATCACTAGTGAAAGAAAAAGCTTTTAATGAGGTTCACATGAATTCTGTACCACCACTATTGAACAGTGGTTATGAGCAGTCCCCAGTTTTAAATTCAATCACTTCTTGAAAATCTTATGGGCTGTAATAAGAGGTAAATTATAGTCTAAGCATGCATGCTTGAATGTTTAGAAAAGGGAACTTTTGTTTATTCTGTTTTGTTTTAATTAATGTTGAATAAGTGCAGAGGTAAAACATAAAACTTCCAAATCTGAAGTACAAAATATTTTAATTTTCCATGCTTAAACTGCAGCCTAGGCAATACATCAGAATCACAGTGGGAGGGGGCAGGTCTGGCAAAGCACAGTCTGATTCTACTTCAATGCAGGACATCACGAAAGGCTCGATCAGGTCTGGCAGAAGCGAAAGAGAAAAGAAAAAGGAAGGAGAAAAACGGAAAAGAGAGAGGGGGGAAGGAAACAAAGATGGAAGAAAAGGTGGAAAAAAAGAAATGAAGAAAGAAGGAGGAGGAAAGAGGTGAGGGAGAGGGAGAGGGGAAGGAAGAGGGGAAGGGGACGGGAAAGAGGAAGAACACACTGCAAAGACAATCCACTTTCAGTAATAGCAATATCTCAACACGCCTCATGTTATAATGTGTTTGCGAATGTTTTCACAGAAACCTGACAAGAGCTTCTAAACTAGAATTAATTTTTAGCCATATACTTTATGACTCAGATTATGTACAGATATTAGAATTCAAACTACTCCTTGTTGACATGTGTGTGTAATTTTGAATACTATTTTCTTGATAATGCAAGGTCCTTCAAGAACTTTGATATTTCTATTTGGCTCCCTTTCTTCTCAAAGAAAATGCTGTTTTCATAATAGTGTTCATTTCTTTGTCACAGTGTCATCACACTCGGTAACCTGATATTATGGTTTAGATCAATATCATGATTTTATTAAGCAAAAGAGAGGTGAAAATGTAAAAACTAGGACAAAAAGATGCATATTGACAAAGGAAGGGCTGAAGTATATAACACTCTACCATCTGAAGCATAGAATCAAATTCTTTATGACTTAAATTTTATCGTATTTTAGAGCCCATAGTAAATTACACTAACCATTTCACTGTGAGTTAAAAATTAAGAGAATCAAGTTTAACTTTTAAAACTAGCTCAAGCACCTTTTCCAATGAAGTTTTTCCCACCCATTTCACCACATGGTTCTACTCTCCCTTCCTGTTCTCCTCTTCTGTGTCTCTATACTCGGAAGACTGGAACTATTCCTCTCAAATGTGCATAATTGTTTATATTCTGTTACGTTCTCAGATTGATAAATTACCTAAAAGATGAGACTACATCATATTAATCTTTCATTTTTCAGTAGGGTAGAGTTTCTGGCCCAAAGAATGAACTTAATAAATGTTTAATATATCACTGACTTTAAAAGTCAATGAGAAAGCAATAACATATTTCTGTTTATGTTTCTTTAATAACAGAAAATACTACATAATTAAGCTCCAAAAAACATTAAGCAGAAAGAATATACTTAATTTCCATAACGAGAAACGACCTTTGTCAAACCTTTTTTCCTTTACTTATCCACTGTCAAGTTCATAATTCTATGTCATTGGACTTCTTTTAGAGGAGTATTTACAAAGGGAGCTGTTTCTAAGTCGTTACTTATGTCCTCCTAAAACTGATTTTATAAAATTAATAGTCTTTAATTGCATTGAAACACAAAGGACAAGGGAATGAGGTAATAAGCTTGTACAGCTTCTTCTATGTACTGGCTGTTTTAATGAACCAGTCTTAACTGTTTTTCTGACTCCTTTTAATAAAACTGTATAATTCTTATGACACTTTCAGTGACAAAGCATTCCTGATTTGTTTCAAGTCCAGATCTTTAGACATTTATGTTTATCTACATTTGTCTGCCCAGAGTTTTCAAATCACAAAACAATCTTGACTACTCATACTGATGAGGGGACAGTGCTGACAAATAACATAGCTAGTGCTGCTACATAAAATTAACTCTGCAGATCTTCTGCTATTTATGTAAATTTGTAAAAAAGCAGGCTACTAATGTAATCTTTTTTCATACTTTGATGTTTGGGGTTATTTACTACCACAGATTTTTGGTTCCTGCTAAACATACTTTTCAAATTTCATGAGAGAGATAAGCTTTATAAAACAACTTACAACTTTTCAGAAAATTGCACATTTGAAGATCCAATTTTATTCTTTCATGCTGCCACTGAAACAGTCTTCTTTCTGATCACCAAGCAATTTTCCAACCTCTTTGAGATTTCACTTCCTAAACAACTTCTTTCAGAAAAACTTTCGGCAATAATTTAACACTTCTGTCTGCCCTGGTGAGGGAGGTGAATTAGAAAAATCTGAAAATAGATTCCAGTGAAAACGAAGCAGGGGCTGAACATTTATCTGAGAGTCGGTGTCTCTTTGGTGAGAGCACTGTTCTGCCACAATCAAAGTTAAACAGAATAAGTGTAGACATGTTACTTTTAATTTTTGTGCTCAGCTTTAAAATTAATTTACCAAAAGTATGCCAATGATGGAACCATAATGTTTCCCCCACATAATTCCAATATTTTAAAAAGACAGAATTTGAAATTAATATTTGCCATGATAATGTCATTGCGTGCGTGCACATACATGCATGTGTGCATAATAAAGAGATACTTAGAATGTGACCATTGTATTTCAAATATTGGCCTTGATATTTATTAGATGTGTAGCCTCAACTAGCTTAATTAACCTCTCAGGGCCTCAGCTCCTCATCCATAAATTGGTTGTAGTAACAATATGAACCTCATAGGGTTTGTGTAAAAATTAAATGAGTTCATACAAGTTCCTAGAACAGTGCTGGGAAGACACTTCAACAGGCAGCTCCCTGAGGCTACTAGAGCCTTCTTAGGACACTATTAGCTGTCAGTCCCTATGAACCAACCATACTGGAATCAAGAATGTTTTGCACTTTTAAAATTCTTAACAATAAGCTTTTATATTAGTAATACACCCCAAAGTTTGGTGATCTTCACTTCTTTATCACAAACAATTTCTATCTCTAGTCCTTCTTCCACAAAGATGAGGAAAAGATATGTAAACATCTTTTCACTGGAATGATGATGCTAAATTCGGTTGAGAGCTACTTGTTTGCCAGATCCTGTGATAAATGCTTTACAGATATGTTTATTTCATTCTCACAAATGCCTTAAAAATTGGGTTCTCGATTTACATGTAAATCCCGATTTACATGTGGGAGACCAAGGCTCTGGGAGGTAACACAGCTAGTAATCTAGCTGCGTCAGACCAGAGAATGAGGAGGTGTCTGTGTGACTGCGGGGATAACAGCTAACTCCTCAGTGACACCGCAGTATGGAAGGGGCTACAGGAAATTCAGTTTAATATCTTCATTTCTCAGGTGAAGAACCCAGAATCAGGGAGTGACTAAGCTGACACAAAATCGAAGTCTTCTGCCTTACAGTCTGTGGGTCTCTCTGTCACACTGCTCTGTATCCTCCTTTCCTCTGGACTAATCCTGAATTTATATTTTTCCACTTCTTCAATTTTGAGTAGAAAGTCTGGAGGGAAAAAATGTTTGCCCTGAATATGTTCCTCCCCCACACATCCATTTTTTTTTCCTTTGAAGCAGCAACAACAGCTGCCGATGGAAGATCCCCCGGGTTTACAGAGCATCAGTCAGCTTCATAGATAAAGGCGAAGATGAGAAGGCAGAAATCCCTCCTTTAAAGAACTATGCTATGTTTTTCACTCTAAATTCATTCTTTCATTAGCGAATACTTTTAAGACAATCCTGAAACCTCAAGGCAAGAATGGCAAAGCACTAAATTCTAGGAGTTGTAAGTGGTCCCTAATTAATTGCCAAGGGCCAAATGGGAGTCCAGTGAATGGACACTCAGATCGCTATCTTCTCTAATTCATTTTATTTAAACTCATCCTTTCCATAGCCTACAGTCTCTTCCACTTTCCCTATGTTATTAGAGACAAACTTCATTAGTCAAAGGCAAGAAGAAGAGAAAATTGCTTTCCATATTTATTTAGAGTTTAGTGACTTGAGGCTTATCAAGAAAAGACAGACAAGAGTTGGAGACAGCACTTCTTGTCTTAGACCAAAAGGGCTTGCATTCTAACTCTGAAATTTGGAAGGAAAAGCATAATCTTAACCCTAAGCATAATGTGTCAATACTTTACATAATCTTTTCTCGCACATACATCCATCATGCATACACAAAAAAACACATGCAAAATGCAATATATTACACTGGCTCATTTTGCAAAAAATAGACTATATTGTAATTTCACACTGAAAATGGTCTCCTTTTTAAACAGGGTAGGTCACGAACAAAACAATATCATATTTCTCTACTCATTAATTTAATAAATATTTACTGAGAACCTACTATGCACTAGGCACTCTCCCAGGTATTGAGAATACCCAAGTGAATAAAAAAGGCAAAATTCCTCCTTTGTGGAGCTTTATTTCTAGTGGAGAAAAGAAGTAATAAACAAGATGAATAAATAAGACATACAGAATGTGAACTCATAATAAGCTCTAAGGAGAAAAAAAGTAAAGCAGTGAAAGAGAATATAACGTAACCAGATGAAAAGAGTAGAACTTTGAGATGACGTGGTCAGCAAAGACCTTCTGAGAAGGTGATCTTCGATTTAAAAAGGAAATGAGAAGATATGCGGGAGGCTGGAGTTCCACCAGAGAAGAGAGAATCCAAATGCCTGAGGTGGAAGATGATCTTGCATCTCTGAGGAACCAGACAGACTCCAGTGATGTGAACAAAGGGAAGAGCTGTAGGAAATGAGATCATAGAGACTGGGAGGAGAGCGGGGGCCAATTATGTAGAACCTTCCAGTTCATGCTAAATATTTTGACTTTTACCATGAGTGAGATGAGGATCTCTTAAAGAGTTTTAAGCAGAGAAATAACATAATCAGGCTTATGTTTTAACAGGATCGCTCTGACTGGGAGGCTAAAACTAGACTGAAGTGGTAAAAGGTCAATAACTGGTGGCTTTTGTAATAAACCAGATGAGAGACGATGGTGACTTGGAGCAGCACGGTGGCAGTGGGAGTGATATGAAATGGTTAAATGCCAGATATATTTTGAAAGGAGAGATGAGAAGAACTGCTGAAGAAATCAATAAGGGCTGTAAAATTTTAAAAAAGAAAAAGTTAAGGTTGAAATCTAACCTTTTGGTCCGACTACTGAACCATGGCGTTGAGATGGGGAAGACAACAGGAATGACTATGCACGTGTGTTTTTTTGTTTATTTCTTTGGGGTTTTGTTTTGTTTTGTTTGCTGGAGATGAGTTAGGCACATCAGGAGCTCATTTTTTAACATGTTCAATTTAAGATGTGTATTAAACATCCAAGTGGGGATGTCAAGTAGATAATTGGATATACAGGCCTGAATTGATCTGGAAGGAAGAAATGAATTTGGGAGTCATTAGCATATAGATGAGGAAGAAATCAACAAAAGAGACTGAAAAAATATGGGTCAGAAAGTTGGAGGAAAACTAGGTGAACGTGGTAGCCTCGAAGCCAACTGAAGAAATTTCAAGGAGGAGAAAATAAAAGTCTGATGGTCTGATGAATGCTGCTTATAGGTCAAGAAAGTTGAAGACTGAAAATTGACTGCTAAATTTAGCAATGTTGGGTCATTGGTAGCCTTCGTAAAAGTAGTATCAGTGGAATGAAGTGTGGACAAAAACTTGATTAGGAAGAGAAACTGAAGATGGTGAGTATAGACAACTCTTTCAAGAAAGTATACTCTGAAGAGACAGTGAGAAATGGATTAAATGGAGCAAGTATTGTTTATTTGTTTGCATTTAAAATAAAAGATATAGGGAGTGTTCGTATACTGCTGGGAATGATACATTATAGAGAGGAGATTTACTGATGTCAGAAAGAAAGGAAAGAAGTTAAGGGAGTTGCCTCTGAGGAGGTGAGATGGATGTGATTTAGGGCAGTCTCCTCAAAGGGGGGTCCAAGAATGGCACCATGAGCATCAGCCATGAGATGGTCAGAAATGCAAGTTATGCTAGAGCTAATGTCAAACTCTCAGGGTAAGACCTAAAAACCTGGGTCTTAAGTTTTCCAGGTAATTCTTATGCATGATGTCTGAAAGGTACTGAGCTAGTACACAGGCGAGGGATCAATCTTACCTAGGAACAGACAATTTATCCATGCCAACAGACGAGAGGGTAGTGTATATGAGCACAGACAAGCTGGGTAAGTAGATATGGTGGTAGGACCTTATCGAAGTTGTCTTGTAATTGCTTTGGCTTTCCAGTGAAGAAGGAAGCAAGAACGTTCATTCCTTTTCTCTACTTTGAGTTGGACTATTAGCTCCAGAGACCCACAGTGATTTTGTGTCACTCCGAACAGTTGTATGATTCTCTTCATTCACTGTGACTAAGTGGAAAGTCAGCATGTACTTTAAGCCCAATTCAACTACCCTAGCAAAGACACAAACTTCCCACCTTTCCAGGGCCTAATGTTCCTTAAACTGACCTACACTTTCTGGCCCTGTGCCAATCATGCCATTTCTTACCAAAGATAGGAACGCCGTTTATAGAGCATCTGACAGGCTATAGGCATTTTCAAGTATATTCTCTTATTCAGTCTAATAATCCCTCCACAGATACATGAATCCCTTATTTTACAGATGAGAAAATGAGGACTCAAAAATGGAGCTGTTTATTTACCTGACCATTCATATATCTTGCCTCCTCCACCCCAAAGTGATTTCAACACAAGCGCTCTGTCTCCCACCTTCCTCTTTTTAGACCACTCTTCCTCCTTTTCCTACTTAAGTTGCTAACAAGAGTCCACTTTGTTTTTCTAGCAGTCACTCTGGTTTAACTGTTCTTTAGCCAATTAACACAATTCATCTTTCAGTATTCTACCCAGTTGCTACCCTCTTCCTCTCCTCCTGCTCCTTCTCTGCTCTTCTTTCTTCATCAATAATTTCTTCGCCCTCTACAGTTGGTCTTGACATCTAATATTCCATTCTCCTCTCTTCCTCAAGCCATTCAAAGTTCAAATGTTTTAAATTACAATGAAGTACATGCAGACAATTCCTCCTTAAATGTTGTATTGTTTAACAAGTAATCTCTCTTTTTTCCCACTTTTCTTAGTCAAAGTTTTCTACCATATTAATGTGGCCATCCATGTGTTTGACTTTTCCATATCTGCCTAAGTCGAGTTCCTCAGAAACTCACACACACTTACTACACAAATAGCCCCCAAAAGAGAAAGTGTATCGAGCATTAAAGTAACGTTAATAAACTTCTGTGCTCTAAGTCAAGGAAAAAAATAAAATTCCAATGACAATATATGCCAATATTATATAAGATATTGTCTTTTTTACTCAGTATTTATTTGCTTATTATTTATTAAATAGGTTTATCATTAAGTATGCTCTGAATAATAAGAATACAGGCTACTGTAAGATCTAATTAATCAATATTAATCAACATATTTCAGCATCCCATTAGTAATAATGAACTTGGTAGGTTTTATAATTATTGATCTACATTGAACTTATAAAATGAAAAGTATATAGTCAGGTCGTATTTTCTGTGAAATTACTCGTTACTAATAATTTCACTATTTACTGGTGATTTGAGTTGTTTTCGTTTGTTATTTTTAAACAAAAGTGTATAGGAATTACGTAAAGGTAACTAAATCTAGAGATTATCTTGAATTAAACTCTAAATAAAACCATTGGTAGTTTTAAACTAAACATTTTTGTCATCTGTGTAGGACATATTATTTTTTTGAGGCCATTAAGGTTGTGTGGTCTAGTGAAATTAACTTTTTTCTGAACTCCAGGGACTCTACTTAACACAGGCAACTCACATCCAGTATGTGGCAATAAACCCTATCTTTCTAAAGTTATATTTCTACTTTTATTTCTCATCCTGATGAACACCATTTACCACCCAAACACCAAACTTGAAAATTTCCCCCAGGTAACTTCTCCCTCACTCCTCACATCTACTCAATCACAAAGTGCTGTCAATTCTACCTCAAATATTTATGGAATCCCTCCTTTTGAACTCCACAGACAGCCTCTTATTCTGGGTCCTTATCAAGTCTTGCCTAAACTATGAGAATATCCCTAAGTGGCCTTCCTGTCTCTGATATGTTCTGTTGTTCCTGCAATCCTCACCTGTCTAGCCTGCATCATAAAAATGCCAAAGTAGTCATTTCACATAAAACTAATGACTTCATTGCTTTGCTTGAAATTCTTAAATTACATACAGGATACCATACAGACATCTTTGGGTGACCCTGAAGCCTGGGAGCTGATCACTAAAATTTCCGGCCTCATCTCTTGCCACTTACTCCATGACCATTCATACTATCCTTGTGGAATTTCTGTAACCACTGGGTTTTTTGCTACTTCTACATGGAATAATCACCTCCTCCATCTGCAAACTAAAATTCAACTTCTAAAGTGAAAATTGTAATGATAATCACTTCAATAGAGTATGAGAACACCACAAACTATTTAGCTCTTTACTATTCATAGTTATTTTTTATTTCCCACAACTAATAATCATTATAATTCAAGCTTTCCTATTTTAATATGTGCCATTTAAACCTGCTCTAAAAACAACACATTATAGCTTTTATGTTGTTCATAAACATCATCGAATCATAAACTCTCACCATTGTTTCCTTTCAGTCTTTAGTGTAGTTATTTGCATCACTGGAAAATTGCAAGAAGCATTCATTTGTGTTTTATTTCTATTTCTTCCTTTCACTTGGATTTGCAAATAAGAGCACTGGTTTCCCTGATAATCCTATTTTCTTCTAAAGATGCTATTATTTTGTTGACTGATAGTTTCATTAATAAGTATAATTACCATCTGCCAAGGTACATCTTAAATTATCCAGTAATTGCATGCATATGAGTTTTCAATTTTGGAAACTGAGCTCTATAAAAGACACTCCCCTCCTTTATTCAAGTCAGATAGAGTTACAGGTGTATTTCTCAAACAATCATATTTGTAAATCCACTTTGCTTTTTTGTTATTGCAACACTGTAAGACTAATGTAAAATTTCACCATCCTTTCTATGAATACTGTTACTTAATGTTAAGTTTAATATCTAAACGATTATTCTTTTATCCTTATTGTTTTCTCATGTGATATGATTTTTGAAAGACAAAAATAATATTTGGTTTTCTCATACTATGGTTAAAAAATAAGAATCAATTAAAATCTTTTGGCTATTTTGATAGAAAAAAAAATACCCTGGTTCCTAGTGAAAAGAAGACTGAGGAGGATTTTTAGTTTCATTCCAGTCTAAAGCTGTTTTTGAAAATAAAGGGGACATATACCTCTATAACTATGTATCTCTTTCAATTTTATTAAAGACATTTTATTTCTCCTGCCAAAATTATTTAAGAAAAATACTTATCTTTGGCTGAAAATTCCAATTACACACAAAGTCAGAATTCTCCTAAGGAATCAAAACAATATTTTTCCTTTTTATAAAAGATTCCTTTTCTCTTAATTTTCATTCAGCCATATTTCCCTTCATGTCTTCTCTCTATATTTTTACTTTAAACCATATATATTATACAAGACAATGGCCTCTGATTTATTCCATTTGGGATCTGAGATTTAGATGTGGGCAATTTGTAGCATCTGTAAAAAGAATATAATAAAATTACCCATAAGCCCCAAATACAACATGTATGTTGGCCAACAAAACTCTAATAAACAGATCACTGAATTTTAAACCTGGAAGGAGCCTTGGAGAGTATGGAGTCCAACCCCAATACATTATAAGAAAGAAAAAACAAAAACAAAAACAAAACTGAAGCCAAGGGATTTTAAGCCACTGGCCAGTCACACAACTAACTACAAGAGAACAAGGATAGACCCTCGGAGTCCCTGAATCCAATGCTATGCCTTTTATACAAGTCATATATGCTTTCGTGACATAGATTCCCCTCCTGCATCTGCCCGCCAATCCTCACAAGGTGAAAGTAGGGTTAAGTGAGTTTTTCTGTGCCTGAGCAACTACTACGCTCTCATTTGTAAAAGCAAAACTGAAAACATATGACATTTCCATAATAGCAGCTTTTCTCCAAGCCTGTCTTTTCTGTCTGTTCATATACAAGGTACCTAGGGTAATGTCCTCCACAGGCAGTAGCTATTAATCTGACTATTTTTTTTAGAGGAGACAAAGCTAATTTTAGGTTACTGTTTAAAAAAATAATCTCTGTCAATATCTGATCATCTTGGAAATTCTTTACAGGCTTGTTTTTATGCTCTATGTCCGAAGAAATCTGTAGGTATTAAGATTGGTGTTTGAAATGTGCACGCTGGCAGGCCTGCATTTAAAGGTATATTTTTTATGAAAGATAAAAAGTAGCTGATTATACATACTCGCAGAAACCCTATAGAGAATGGACTCCAGGTAACTGACTGCGGAGGAGCGGGCAAGCTCAAGCCCCCCCTCCCTTCCACCTCTGCTCTGCTAATTACCAACCAAGCCCTCCCAAGAATATCTCCTTTGATGATCAAGCAGTGTCTGATAAGGGAGGAAAGGAAGTGCAGGGCACTTCCCGTGAGGGGGAGAGAGAGGTTCTGTGAGCTCTTCCCGGTGATTAGAGCTGGGGAAGTTGATCTCTTTTTATGCTGTGGATGTGGCTGCTGCAGTCACGCCTCTGCTGCCAGCCCAGCACCAGGATCTTAATCAGTCACTATGAAAACTCATTAGCTCCACAGCAATGAGTTCTCCACTGCTGAAGCTTGGCGCTGTGCTTAGTACCATGGCAATGATCTCAAACTGGATGTCCCAAACTCTACCATCCTTGGTAGGACTGAATTCCACAAGGCTGTCGACGACAGATGCCTTAGTAAGTCACCCCGTGGGTCTGGACATCTTGGGAAGTTAAGTGTATTAAACCAGTGGGCTTTATTTTGTAAGCTGCAAAGGCTGAGATTTTGCTTCTCTATGCGGTAACTTTAGTCATGGGTTTTTTTAATGGAAACTTTAAAATGACACCAAAAACAAATAATTGCCCAAGAAATTACTTGTGAAAGAAAATACCACATTCATTAAATTTTTAAATAGAAAAAGCTTTAACTTGACTATATTCACTCGAGGTTTGAAAGGATTCTTAAAGAAATATGTTTTGTTTCTTATTATTTTACTTCTTTTAATGTATGTAAAATTCCCTTAATTTTTTTCTATGAAGTATAGTACAAAGTCTAGTCTTTCTGATCTAGTTGTAGTATAGCAGATTCTTCCTTGGAATTGAGTTCTGTGATTGAATTCTGTGATTGTTTGCAATGCATTCAGAGAAACTAACCTCTTTTAAACATATATGAATTTTTAAAAAACCTTAGCAATTTAAAGCCTGCCAAAAAGATGTTAAGAGCCAAGAAACACAAAGAATAGATAACTTACATGATAAAATCATCTCCTTGTATAGTTTAATTTTTTATAAAGACTTCTATTACGAGTCTAAGTCCTGTAGTCTTCAATCGCCTAAAAGTAATGGCTTTTTAACTCTTCCCAATTTATGACAAAGTCTATTCTAATAGTTTGGAGCATGGTTTAGTTAGCAATACTTTAAAATCTTTAAAATAAAAATGAAAACTATTGGTTTTTTAAATAAAAGTTTACAAATTCAAACAGAAGGAATATCTTGGAAAAACAATTTCCCTGCTATGGAACCAAGGCACAGAAACAATTAGTGTTTGGAGCACTTTTTTATCTTTATCTGTTTTTATCACCGGATTACTCTAATGGATCAGAAAAAGTCAGATACTGAAAGAAAAGTAACTATATTCAAGACTTGTTTGTATTAATAATAATTAATCTATCAATCAATGTGTAATTAACTTAGTAGAGTCAGGTCAAATCAATTACATAATTTCACAGGTTCGCCCAGTGCTGAGGGCACCAGGAGAGCACATGTGAGGCACACTTTGACCTGCTTTTGTGTTTTTATCTCCCTCCAGTCACTTAAGAAACCTCTGTGCCCCAGTTATTGAGATTCTCCTCCTTACCTACATGATTTGCGTGTGGTTAGTGGGATGTAAAGGAGATCTGTGGTTATAAAGAAAGCATGATATGTCATCAATGAACAATTACAAAATAAAGAAATACAATATTTAATATTTACTGAGCCAAATTTTCAAGTGTCTGATGGTTTTCAACAACTTAACTGTTGAATTAACTCTTTCGGAAAGTGAATCTAAACTAAGAAATTCGTAACTGAGTTATATTTCAAACTTGGTCCCTTGGTTCTCAGATATATTTATTATTTTTGTGTATATAGACATTGGTTTAGTTTCTTCTCTCTGTTGATGATAGAAGAGAATCAAATTTCCAAAATGATGTGATTCTTTCAGGGCTTCTAGCTATCTTGTAAGTTTAAAGTAAATTTATTTTCTTTACTTTTGTTTGGTAATCTGTTGGTTGAAAAATATAAAGCAATGCTGTGATCTACAAAGGTGATGACACAACCAAATATTCCTTTGGATGAAAACAAAAGGAAGTTCAGGAAAGTTTGCACTATGGTATTTACTGAAATGGATGAAGAAACCAGGTTGCAAAAGCTTGTTGTTTTTTTTTCTTCTCTTCTGCGTGTTTTACAGAATGGCTACCTTACTGAGGAATGGTGTCCACTGTGACATTTCCCTACCTTAATTATTCAAGATAATTGCTCATACTTTAGGATTCCCGTGGTGAAAAATGAATGAATCTGTATTTCCTAATTAAGCTCATAAAATGTTAATGCTGGAAAGGCTCTTAGAAACCATCCAGGCCAGTAATTTTCACACTGTTTTTGGCAGCAGTGCCTTTTTTTCCCAAATTAAATCTTATGTAAACATACTGAATAAATATTTGTTGAATCAAATTTGAAGTGGAAATCCAATATATAAAACAGGTCATTGGTCAAACAAATAATAAATGATGGAGGGAGCATTTATCAGGTGGGCCTCCACCACCTGCTCCCTCCCCATACAATCGAGCCCTTGCCCTAGTCAAGATACCTCCAGAGAAACCTTAGAGCTCTCAAGAGTTTAGCTGGAAATGTGGCTAATCTAACCCAGCTTCCTCATTCTACAAGTGGGAACATGGACCCAAAATGTGTAACTGACTAAACAGATTTCCCCAGCTGGTTAATGACAGAGAGAAGGGCAGAAGCAAGTCACGTGACTGCAGTCCTGGGCAAGGAAGTCCTTTAACTCACATTCGCTAGCCTTTGCCCTCCTGGCCCTGGGTGCCACACTAGGTTCTTTCTGCCCTACTCAGGTGGTTTCCGATGACCTTGGACTCCACTTTTCTTAGATTGAAGCATTAACAATTCCCTTCCCCGTAGGCAGTGCTATGTTGCCCAGCCCTTCCCACCTTTCTCACTCTATGTTCTTATGTTAGATGTTATGAATGAGATGGGCCTGCAACTGTGCATACACCGAAATTAAAAAAAAAAAGACAAGTCTTAAAAATTTTTTTAAGAGTGTTTGTAGCATGTACAGATGGTAAAAAGTACAGATTTACACAAATATGAACATAGTCTTTCTCTGAAGGGTAGTTTTAAATAATCTGAAATGAAATTTTAAATGGAGTTTTAAATGAAAAAAAATAAAAAATATAGGGTTTTAATTATTAAATGTCAATTAAATCTGTTTATGGCAGGTGTCTCTGAAATTGGCAGTGTACGTTTGATTGTTTCAAAGCTAAAAAAGGTTTTTAAATTTCCAGGATATTTTTGTTAGTAAGTAGTTAAATACAGCTCCCTCTTAAGGAAATAAGCTCCTTCTTCTTTTTTTAGAATCCTGAAAAATTCCTTTATCCTTCTCTTTGGCCCTGTTTTCTATCTTTTTTTATCCTTCAAATCTATCACTGAGCCCACCAAGCTTTGGAGGAGCTGGTGTCTGCAGAGGCAAAGCCTCCATTCTGAGAGAGCTCAAGCTTTTTCTGACACTTGTCTCTGGTGCAGAGTTACTTCTCCTTGAGGCTGAGCTTCTAAGAAGTCCCCCACGCTGTGGACTCCACACCAGGAAGAGCCTGGAGAAGAGCAACTGAACAGAGGACATTCAGTAGACACCAGCTGTTCTCATTCAGCCCAACCGCTGAGGTGGAAAGAGGCCTCAAAGGGCCCTGTGGGCAGAAGAGATTAGTTTTGCTCATTTTCAAACATATAGCTGGCTTTTCCTCTTACACAAGTACTTGAATGAGTTAGTTTTAAGTGCTACGAAAGAAGCAGAATACCCTGATACAAACTCTCAATATTCTGTAAGTTTCTTACCTTCAATTCACCAACTTTTTTTTAGACCTAGATGAAGATATCTGACTTCTCTGTTTTGTATGACTGTTTTTCTTCCCAAGTCCTTAGACAATGTCCATTTTGTGAAAGAGCAAATAAACAAATTAAGGACTGGGAGATGGATGAGAGAACAGAATGGCAAATCTTGAGAGCCACAGAGAATGTGATCATTGCCTTTTTAGAATGGAATTGTGACACATAAGAATGTGGATTTGTTCTTGCAGAAGTAGGTCCAAATGGAGAAAATTACAGAGAAAAGTTCAAATTCAGCCCCTTAGCTTTCCACCGGTGGAAGGAGCTACCTACGAAGCAGTGAAATTCCTATTATGCAGAGTTCAAGTGGAAACACAGGAAGAATACATAAAAGAAGTATCATTGAGCGGAAAGACACAGGACCACTTATGACTTCCCAACTCCAAATCATTATGATTTCCAGAGTACGAGCAAAAGTGACCTACTGACCTAAATTTGATGATGTCTTTGAGTTTTTGTTTATTTTTCTGTTTTTATAGTTGTTTTTTTCTTAGAGCCTTAAGGTTTTCCTGAGTGAACAATATGCATTTATTTCAGTTCCAACCAGCCTCATAAGAAATAGGAAGAAAACTGCAATATAGTGACATCTTTATTAACACATCCTCCAGAACACGGCTTCTTTTAGCATGGTCTGTCAACATCTCTCTAATTCCTGTCTTCACATTTCTCCTCTCTCCACAACTAAAGCCATTAGCATGCCAAATCACATTTCAACTGTCTGGGACGAAACCCATCCTCAGACCAAATTTGTAAGGGGTTTTCATCACTCAGGTTTCTCCACTCTAAATCAAACAGGTTTTAGTAAATGGATTTTTTTTTCTGCTTTATCTTCCCCTACCTTGTACACTACTTTCAGTACCTAGATCCCTTATTCTTTTTTGCCTCACTCTGAACTTTTATGAAATTCCCAGAAACTCAGCATAAAACATAAGACCTACCAATGTTCAACCAAATGATTTTGTCCTTTTCAAAAGATCAGAATTCTCTCTTTGCCTAGCCCTCCACCGGGGCCCTAATGAATGACGGCACTGCCTTCCACGGGAAAATCCACTTGCGTCCCTGAGCCCTCACTGCTAACTACTCCTGCCGGGTGCCAATGGCTACTTGTTTCCAACTGTTTGGATAATGCCCTCTGCCTGCCTGGGGGCATCGCCTCTAAAGCACACTATTTTGGCTATTGGCAAATGGACATAGACCATTTATCTGCATTTATTAGAAAAGAATAAACCTAATGACTTCCAAGCTTGATGATGGAGAAAACTGGTATAAGTCTCACATATGACATTTACTAAATGGGTGATGGGGAAAAAATGCTTATTTTTTTAAATTTGTTTCCTTATAAGTAAAATAAGATACTGACTCTAAGGGTAGTTGGTTCAAAAGAAATGAAGCTAATATAAGAGAAAGGATTTTATAAACACAAAAACCTACTGAAATGCAAGATATTTTGATATTTTTAACTTCTATCTCAGTTTCCAGGATCCTTCTTTTCTAGTACAAAGCCCCTGAAGTTTTGGGATAAATCTCGCACAGTAGCTTTATACCGATACAGCATAGTTTTATAATTAAATTATAAACAAAGAATACAGACTTGAAATCCAGTTGTTAAAATTATCATTTTCATTCCCCTATTTAGAGCATTCTTAAATATTTCATGAGTTTTATAATATTAAAAACTGCTAAATAGTTCATTTAGTTCTTCTAATTAACACAAAAGGTTCAAAGAGAACTATATCAGTCATCACTGTGATTAGCAACGTTTTAGATGGTTAAAAACGATCTGCACCCTCCAGGTGGACTTCACAGTTCAGAAAATGCTATCAGGGTCATCATCATCATATATAAAGAGAATTCAGATCACTGGTGGTTAAATTTTCAGGCTCCAAAATCAGACTGTGCAAGTACCAATCCCAGCTCTGCTGATTACTGGCCTCCATGACCTTGGACCAAGTTCCTGACTGTCTCTAAGCCTCACTTTTTTCATCCATAAAATGGGCAGAATAGCATCCCCTGGTCCACATGATTGTTGTGATTTTCAAAGGCAATAACACATGTGAACTGCCAATTAATGGCTAGAGCTCCATAAATGTTTGCCATTATTACATGTTTTGCTGACACTTGAATAATTGCTCTTTTAAATTAAAATGGGAGCAAGTCTTTTCTCATTGGTATCCAAACAATTTAAATATTTCCTTCCACATGAGGTCTTAGTTGGTTTTATTTTTATCCTCTTTTCAAAGCCAGTATGGGTGTCCTAAAAGAGGTCACTAGAGATGCTTATAAAGCTTCCTTTATCACTGACCCTGAAACAGAGGTCTCTATCAAAACCCACAGGACTGTCAGGCACTCATCTCTTATATTAGCTTCTTTCTCTTTTGTGTTACCTTTTTCCTGCCAAAGAGGTTAACTCGTTATAGTTGAGATCATTTAAACTAACTCTGTAGTAGAGAAGGTCATGGCTTTTTTCAGTGATTCTTACAAGACAATTGGAAGTACAAACAAGGCTCAAGTCTTTACTTTTATTAAGCTGACACTTCAGGGGAATGCTAAATGAACATCAAACCCTGTTCACCTTTCCTGCTTTTCTCATTCCAGAGAGCAACTGACATCCTGTCCTGTCATGATAAGCTCCTCACTAGTTAGCCAAACACTTGGCAAGTGAGAATCAATATTAATGGTGCCAGGTTTAATAATCAGTGTTTGCACTGCTGTTAAAGATATTTTAATATTACAATTGGGTGATCCCTGTTCCTTTATCCAAAAGCTAAATTTATTCTAGTGACAAGCCTTAATTTTCTGACATATTTGAGATTTAGGTTCAATGTGAGAAGCCTAGCTGAAACTACAGGATCTATGTCTAGATATAGCAATCCCATACGTTACTCAGCTTAAATCTTTAATTATATCATTGAAACTACTCTGCTAAGCTGTTTCTATCTCCATTCTGTAGATAATCTCTCTGTATTTTTCTTCTTTAATACAGAAAGAATAGTGCAATAACTTTTAAGATCCTATCTGGCTTTAATAATATATAACTCTGAGTACATCTTTCTATCCTAACTGGATATTCAGGTATAAGCTTTAGAAGGAAAGAGGGGGATGGAAAAAAAAAAAGAAATGATAATGAATTCAATGCCCCAGAAATGAAAGAGGCACAGGAGACTTCTATGAACTATCTAAAAAAGGAGTTTAAGGAGACTAAAAAGAAAGGTTTGGCATCATTTGCTTTCCATTATATATCAATAATGAGGACTATCACATCTTTACATGTTACTTGAGTTTATAATTTATAGCTTCCTCAATATTTGCTCATGACTATTGTTGGAATGCCTATCATTACCCCTAGTGATTATCGCTAAAGCCCTTGAAAAGAAAAAGAACTGTGTGTTAGTTGACAGTATGTGATAAGCTTCCTGGGACTGAATAAACAGGAAATTGTATTTCCTTCTCTGTGAATTCCAGAGAAGGAAAACCTCACAGAATGTGGCAGATCTGTGGAGAGAGAAGTCAGCCTGATTTAGTCGTTTTTAAGAATTTGCTTCTGACCAGTCTATAGGTAAACTGACCAGCCCAGTAACACTGGGCATTCTGCAAGATAATGTTCTGCTGGCCTCCATTCACCTCCTTGCTCCTTGCCCCAGCTCAGCTCCTGACCCTCAGCCCGTTCTCAATCTTCCTTGGCCTAGCCCCTCCAACCCAATTCATTAAATACTTTATTTCCTAGACTAAATACAGTTCCCTCTTCTCCCAATCAAAAACAAAACACCTCCCTATCTGCTGCATCCCTAGAAACCATAATAGGAAAACTAAAGAATAGCAGGTCCCAGCTGTAGAAGACAGTGCTTAGAAGGAGGCCCATTGATTTACCTGATATTTCCATAGGAAAAACAAATTCAGGTGCAAACTGGATGGCTTGTCTATATAATATCTGTTAGGTAGTTTTTTCAATATCCATGTGATTGACCTTTAAAAACAATTATCTGGCTATTCAGCATTATACTGACATGGCCATAGTGCCGGAATTAAAAGCGAGACTCCAGAGCTGTACTGTCCAATAAGGAGGCCACAGGTGGCTCGTGAGCACTGAAGATGTGGCTAGCCCAAACCGAGGTGTGCCCGAAGTGAAAATGCCACTCGGTTTCAAAGACAGTACAAAAAAGGGAAAACATAGAATGTAAAGTATCTCATGAATATCAATCAGATGTTGAAATAAAAATATTTTTGATATACTTAACATATATATTAAAATTAATTTTACTTGTTTCTTTTTTCTTTTACACATGGCTACCAGAAAATTTTTAAGTTACACATGTGGCTCTCATTAATTTCTATTGAAAAGTTCTGTGCTGGAACATACTGCCCTGCTTCATGCACAGCTCTGCCTCACACAAGCTGGGCATTCTCAGGCAGGTTAATTAATGCTCTCTTCTGTGAAATGGGAACAATAATAATTCCTGTTCCTTTGTACCTCTGCATCAGCAAGTCGATGGACGTGAGCCGTTTCTTGGAACAGGGCCTGACCTTGAGCAGACAGTGCTCTTCAGCCTAGGTGATCCCCAAAGAGAAAAGCGACAGAGTCCCCCTGCCGGTACTCTCGAGGGCTGGAGGAACGAGGAGCGCCTCTCTGAGCCGTGCATCACGGCATCCACCAGGACTCTGTACAATGCGGAGTATACGCGCGAAGCATAGTTCTTCCTGAAAATAACTAGATAAAAAATGAGGCGACTTATCTTTGTTCTTCATAAAATCTTGATATGGCAGAAGGGAGAAAGCCAATAGATCTTGTAGCTGGATATAAACTTATTGTTGAAATAAGAAAAATGAGAGACAAATATCAATACTAGAGAATATACATTAAAAACCTAATAAATAGTATGGACAGTCCTTCAGAAGTGGTGGAATCCATGAGGGCTGAGAAAACTGAAGGTGTATAAAGGAGGTATTTCAAGCAAGAAAAGCAAAATGAGTAACACAAATATGAATCAAGGAGGCATGCTTTCAGGACACACATAGACCAGTTTGGTTGGAGAACTTTCCTGTAGGAAGATACAGGAGGCAAACCTAAAAATTTAACAGGAAGCAGACTGCAGTAGAAATGGAACACAGCTTCGAGCTAGAGTTCTAGGGGGCAGGAGTAATTTGGGAAGATCAATTTGGCAGACTATGCCAAAATACTCTAACTCCTCTGGGACGCTGTATCCTTTGCAAAACTGTGTGGATCTAATTATTTTCACTCTGTATTCTCATATGATACCTTTCCAGCTTTATTAATAATTGGCCCTTTAATACTTAGGAAGCTTCTTGGGATAGGGCTTTGCTTCAGAATATCACACATGAATAATAATCAGAAAAAAATATACTACTAATTACCATTTACTGTTGAGAAAGACAAGCTAACAGATTTTATATAGAAAGAGTGGTCATATGTCTCTAAGAGGTTATCGGATGCTTCTAAAGTTGCATTAATATGTCCAAATATAACAATGGTATAGCATCAATAAATGATTAACAATATGGAACCTAAAATAAGAGAAAGATTCTCCCTCTGGGCATGATAAGGAAGGTGTAACTGAATGAAGCTGTGCTGCCTGTGCTGCCTATGTAAGCTGTTTACTCTCCTTTTAACCTTAAAGAATAAAAATACAAACATTACTTATCAGAAAAAGATGCTTTGTTTAAAATGCTACAGACTCACAATCTCTTTATCCTATAATGGGGTCTGTGTTCTGTGTATCTGCCATTGGTCTCCTCAGACCCAGATTAGTCCCAAAGAAGGCTGGCAAGTGTACAGCTCAGCACAGGATCCCGACGGGCGATGCATTTGCACAGTGGTTGCTCCGGAACAGAACCTGTGTTCCCGGGATGCCAAAAGCAGGCAGCTTCGCCAACTGCTGGAAAAGGTAGGTGTCCTGTGTCCCCTGCGCATATTTTTACTGAAATCTACCATTCGTTGAAAGGAAATGTAAGAAGGCAGATAATGGTGAGGAGGGTCTAAATTTTTGTCCCCCTTCTCAAATAAATTTTTTCCCTTTCCTTGAAAGGAGTACCCCAAGCTTCCTGTTCTATTCCACTTATGACTTTTTACTTTTCCCAACCCTTCCTTCTTAAGACTGGTTCTCTATCATATATCTTAATATCTAATCTGTGCCTCTTAAAAAAAAAAGGACAAGAAGTCTGATTGTGAAGCCAGAAATTTAGCCTCAGCTCTCAGAATCACACTATGCTCCTTGAGCTCGTACTTTTGGATCCCATCACCAACCTTGCACAGAAGTTAAAATAATAGCATGCAATATGCAAGCTATCTGAACAGATAATGAATAATTCCAAGTATTTATCATCATTCTCTAAGTCATTCCTTTGAACATTAAGCTCTTCAATTTCATTCAACGGCATTCTCTCCATATAATTTACTTAAGCCGGATCCATAACAATCAAATGCAGAATGCCCTTGATTCATTCTCTTTGATAGATAAAAGTCAGCTCACAAAAGGTTATTTATGTTTAGTTTGGGGAGGGAAAAAAAACAATAAATGGTTCTCTCGATTATTCTCATTCAGACTTTTAGTTTGTTGGGTTCTGAATATAATAGGACAGCTGGGTTGGCCAAGCTGATGGAAGGATGAAAATGCATTTGAATTTTAAATACTATCAGGGATAATAACATAAATCAGGTGGTATGTGCTTTTAGAGGACGCCACACTCCCTCTGTGCGATATCCTTCCCATGATTGTCCTCACAATGATGGCACTGAATGGGAGCTTTTTATGGAAAATTAAGAGCAGGTAGAAGAATGAAAGCATCAAACAGATGAATACAGACATTCCTACTTTATGTAATATCAAGCCTAGCCACAGTAACTTTCTTTCACTGCCATATCTAAAAATAAGTTCCCTCTGTGTACATTATTTGAAGTCTATTGACGCCCTAAGATTTTTAAAATATTTTTGTCATGTTTTTGCACAAAGATTAGTCTGTTTTTCTTCCCCTTCTCCTAGTCCTGTTATCATATATTGGCTCTCTCTTAAGTATTGTTTTATGACAAGATCCCATCCTTCCTATTCCTTCAATATCTGTCCTCCAGCCAAGAGCAAATGTCATTTCGTTCAAGTTAGTAAGTCTCTCACTGGTTAGAAATCATGACATGTGAACTATGATTAGTCGGGTATTATGTTCAATTTTGATTTTATTTCTATGAAAAAAATATCTCAGATATATAGTTTAATATTGTTTGGTTACTAGGAAAATTAATTACATTGACAAAAAGATTTTGCTTTGTTTTCCTATTAAAATGTATTGTTCCTCGGATTGCTGTTTTTCTGCTCCAATCTTCTATGAAGAAAAAAAAAATTTTTTTCTACAACAGCTGTGGTAAGGAACATTTTCTTAGACATCATAACCTTATTTTGTTATTATTTTTCAGTATAGCATTGCACATACACACCCACACCTAGACTCAGACATTTCCTCAAAAAATCAGTTGAAAAAATTCATATAAAGCCTTAATGTCAGGAAGTAGATAATACCCTCTACAGGTCCAAAGTGAAGTGTATTCCAGAGCTATGATAAAACCAGGAAATAGTAAAGGATGACTAAGGCAAAAAAGTACAACTAACAAGGTTGGTTGAAAACAACCACTGAAATTTATATGACCACTCCTTTCAATATGCAATTTCTTTAATGCTTTAAAGAAATTTGAGAAAGTCACACCTTTGAAAATTCATCAATACCTAAATGACAAAAAGTATTAGCAAAATCAAGATCTCTGCAAGTTAGATTTATCAAATTTACCATCTGGTAATGTTATGCCAACAGAGGAATAGTAAATTGTGCACACTATTTAGAGTGGCCTGAAGGAAGTAGCACTGGCTTGCTGTGCTGACCTAAAGAAAAGACATCTGAAATAAGCATTCCTTATTCAGACCGAGCTAGTCCCTTGCTGACTTCTCTATAGTTTCACATATATTCAAGGTACCAGAGGGCAAACAAGAGAATGACCTTTGCATTCACCATTAATCAAAGGATTGGTTTAGTAACAATAGTTAATAACAATAGTTCCCATCTAATATATTTGTATCTACTCCATTCAATCCTCACAGCAGAAGTAGTTTTCTTTCTAACTTTTCATAAAAGGAAACGTGCTTTTGAGGTTAACAAGCCTGCTAGCGTCACTCAACTAGTAGACTGTGGAGCTAAACAAATCAGTTTTGCATTTTCTCAACACCATGGCGAGTGTCATCCATAATGTCACTGGTGGCACCCACGTTCATTTAAGTGATGCTCTGTCAAACTATGTTAACAGTATTTCTATCACTGAATATTAGAAAAATTACAATTGGTTTCATGATGTTTCAGGTTTTAATACGCCCAAACTAAAATTGTTCACTTAAAAAAAAATATTTGTTAGCTGTACAGCTTCTCTGTATAGTTAAAGATGTTCTGCATTGTCTAGGTCAATATTTCCTAAAGCGTGATTTTTGGCATAGGATGCCAGTGACATCGTCGCCAATAAAATCATTTTAATAAACACAGTACATGATACTTCACTCTTGAAGGTTTCAACCACAGTTTAATACTAAAGTTTCTGTGAAGCCCTACGGTTAGGAAATTTCTGTTTATTTCTGTTAACCTCAAGGCTATCTAAACATATTGAACTGTTGGACTTTTTTTTTAAAGTAGCCTCCACATTGTGAATAAGAGTGAACATCAGAGACAAGCAGGCTAAAAGAAGCAGCACAGGAGATGGGTCTTCTTCCGACAAGTGTGATCACTCTCTAGTGTCATCAGTGGGTTTGTGTAACCAGTGGGAAACTAAACAGTCCTAGCTACAGCCAGCAAGAAGAGCAAAAGGCAGCCCAGAGCCAGATCCTTTCCAATGAGACAACTCTATCTCTAGCCGTTACCCCAAATCAGCTCTTGTAATTACATGTGATTTTGCAGCATAGGTTATAATCGAGACTCAGCAAAAATTTTCTCAGTGCATTTTCCCACAACGCAAATAAAGTTGAAAATGAACTTCACAGGGTAGGCCAGAGGTAAAATAAAAAAGAGGCTGTTTTTTAACTTTACCCAGATTATCTCTTGCCCATCATTTTCTAATTGTACAGACTCTGCCCCAGTACATAGAATTCCTAGGAGAATATCAGCCATGCCAATGACTGGAGTCTTCACAGACAAATGCCATATTCAAATGTGAAGATAGTTTTTTTTTTTTTTTTTTTTTAATGCAAATGGATTTTCTTTACTCACTTTTAACCAAAATGAAGCAGAAAATTATTTTAAAAGCATTACATTTATCCCAGATGCAGTTATCATGCTTTTAATGTCTCAGTAATTTTGTGCTGCATTAAAGATTTTTAAAAATTAAGCTTTCTGAATGCAGAAGCGATAGTAAATTAATAAATATTTGGGAGTCATATAATGCTATAGCCTTACCAATGAAAAGAGAAGGAAACTTTCCTTAAAACATTAAAATACTAATTACCCATTACCGCCATTGGAAGCCTAAGATAACTTTACCCAATAGATATTTATCGAGCAATTACTCTGTGCCTGGTTCTGTGCAAGGCCTTGGAAGTAAAAGATATTAATAAACACAGCTTCCAAAATCATGGAGCTCACAGAAGGAGCCATTTCTCTGCTCCCACCAACGCATACATTATCCAATTAGTTTTAATATAAGCTAGACTGTAATTAATTTGTCCCGAAAAGACAGGTCTCATGAAGGGCAGGATTACAGACCAAGACAGCAAAAAAATAATCAGGAAAATGTGACCTTCTCTGACAAGAAAAGTAGAGGACTGAGGCAAGCCAAGACAGAAGAATCCACTGCTTTTCCTGAAAGTGCCAATTCTGAGGAATATTATCAACAATGGGCTCTTTAGAGATGGCCAGTCCACTGAGCTTTGTGACTTTACCTGATGACAAAAATTTGTCTCTGAACAAATCATCCATTCCTTAGTTATGTCAATTTTTGCAATGAAAATGACTTTTTACTTATTACATAAATACATGTTAATTAAAAAGTAAATTGAATAACACATAAAAATACATGAAACAAAGTAAAGCTCACCTGAAATCTCACTACTATTTTTTTTTTGCTGTCCAAGATTTCATGTATTCACTCATGCAGATAAAATATAACTATGCAGATGGTTTATGCATGTTTAACAGTACCTCTTTCTACAATATTTTATTACCTCTCTTCACATCCACACCTCATCTCCTGCCAGAAAACTAGCATTCACAACCTAACATTTATCCTTCTAAATCTTCCATACCTTTATGATTTTTTGCTTATATAGTCCATTTTCTTTTACATGTGTGTGTCCACCTTGTGTGCATGAGAGAAAGACAGAGTGAGAGGGTGAGAGAGCAAGAAAGCGAGGGGAGAATTTGACTTAGAATTAAAAAATAAAATTATAGAAAGATTTTTATGTTAGCTTTTCTCATTTGCTTTTCTCATGGAAATCCCTCCGTGCTGAGCAGTGCTTCTCAAAATTTAATGGACAAAGCAATCACTTGAGAATCGATAAAATGCAGGTGCTGATTTAGTAGCCTCCCAAGAGTCTGCATTTCTGAGAAGTTCCCAGTAGGATGCCAAAGCTGTTGCTCTCTAGACAATACTTTGAGAACCACAGGTGGAAAGAGCTATCTTATTCTTTAAAATAGTTTATTCGCATCCCATTTCTCAATTCATTCCACAGCTCTCCTCCTATTAGAGGCTTTCTCTTTGTTTTCAGAATTTTGCTGCCACAACAATTACAGCAGCCTTTCTTTCCTTGTTTGTACATGCTTTATGGGACACCTATTTCCTACTTCTAAATAGCCTGGGGCTCAATGAACCTAGGGTGGTGCCATCGGCCTAACATGTGTTTACTGCTCCTCTACCAAATACTTGATACAGATGCCAGGTCTCTTCAACAGCGTGCTCTGCCGGGTAGGAGGCGTCCCAGCACCACCCCCACTGGTCTTGGTCAATGCAGTCTCACCCCTGGGAGCACTGGCAGTGCAGCTTGTAGTAACTGTACTGGAATGAATGCATTCTAGGTCTGTTGGATTCGTCAGTATCATCCACAATTGCCAAGCATCCCAGATCTTGAAGAAGTCAGATTTAGTACTTATAGAAACGGTCTATTTTAACATTTAACAGACTGGGGCATTATAAGCTTACAAAGCCCTAGAATAAAAATTTTACTTTTCAAAAATTTATTTTTATGACATGTTAAATTCTCATTTATATGGTCATTTCTAATGCTAGAATGTCCATTTTGTTATTTAACTTGCTGGATTGTTTCAATGTTTATCATGAAGTACTGTCCTCCCAAAAATATGTCATGTAGAAATGCAGTTATGGATTGGGTATTTCCAGTTCTTTAGGCTAATGTCATTTTTTGCTATTTTAGTAGTGATTGTATATACCTGTAAACGGACAATAATTTACAGTCAATGTTCTTGTCTAACAGGTTCAGAACATGTCCCAGTCTATTGAAGTCTTAAATTTGAGAACCCAGAGAGATTTCCAATATGTTCTAAAAATGGAAACCCAAATG